>NC_084553.2:18435950-18633450 GCF_033978685.3 Nerophis lumbriciformis | reverse complement strand
TTCCTGTGAAAAATAAAAAGGTCAATGATTTTATTTGTAAGTGACTGTGTGCATGTTTTAATGTCTGGTGATTAGACAGTAGCCATGCTGTTGTTTGATAATAAAGTGGAGTAGAGTGAACACATATCTAAATAAATGAAATTTTTTTCATATAAATGACTCATGTTTATCGCTTACCTGCGATGAGGTAGCGACTTGTCCAGGGTGTGCCCCGCCTTCCGCCCGGATGCAGCTGAGATAGGCTCCAGCACCCCCCGCGGCCCCAAAAGGGACAAGCGGTAGAAAATGGATGGATGGATGGAGGGTTTATCGCTTACATTTTATGTCAACAGAATGTATGTTGACATCAACTTAAGCAGGTGCTCTTTAGTGAGAAGAACACGTTGGAACGAGGCTTAATGAGTTGATCCACATAAACCGGAACCCACTTAGGAGAGTTCCGCTGTACTATTTAAAGTGCTGAAAATGTTACTTCAATTGGGGACATGCCCCCAAATCACCCCCGCCCACCGTTGAAGCCACCAAAGCAGCAGAGCAGATGAAGTACCTGTTTCAACTTGCCGTGTCATTTAGGGATTAGCAGACTTGTCCAATCAGAGCTAAAACATAGACTCAGAAAATACTTCAGAATTGTGTTGCACTTCAACTTGGTAGTGCCATTAATTCTGCCATGTAGCTTCTTTTGTTTTCATACACTGCCTGCAAAAACGACTTTAAGTAATTTTCAATAGCCATCTTTCAGTGTATGCAGAAATGACACATGAATGCAGAAAAGCTGAAGCTGAATTGAAATTACATCAATAACACATCTGAGCCTTTGATGCGAGCCAGGGACGTCACTAGGTTTGAAGAACAGGGAGGGCATTGCCCCCAGGAGGTTCTTGTGATGCGAGCAAAAAAATGTTGCACTTGCAAGATCTTTTCGCTCACAACTTTTTGGCACTGTATTAGAATTACAGAACAAACACTGAATACATCTAAATGGTTGAAAGAGGAAGTGTAAGAAAGCTTTAGTCATCTTTATTAAGCGTGAGATAGCCCAAACACGTAAGGATGTTGTTGCTTGGAAAAGCTAGCAGGCAACTTGCAAACAGGGAAACGTTGCACAGATGAGAGAAATGTAAAACAACTGGCACAACACTACAGAGTTGACCTGAAAAGGAGAAGAGGAGGTTCAGGTGTAAAGAAAATGTTTTGCCTGGAAAACAAGGGTTGGATGTCCACCCAAAGATATGTTGTCTGTGCACAACCACTTTGATTCAGAATGTTTGCACTTGCAAGATTTTTGTTGTTACTGTATTAGAATTACACAGCAAACACTGAAGACATTGAAATGGTTGAAAAGCAATATTTTCAGTTTCCTGTTATTACTGTAATGGTAATTTAAGGCATTTAGATCACAGGTCAAATTTAGATCATTTAGATCAAATTCAAGGCCCACAAGCCACACCTGGCTAGTATGGATGGGTGACATGGACTATCACAATAACCTGCCATTTATGGTGAAAACAATAAAAGTGAAGATAGAAAAACACCCATAGAACTTTACCTTTTTGACTATGAGTCTGTCAGTGCATCCAGTCTTCTGAACCCCAAGAACACTACCCTAAAATAACACTAAGGCAATTAAACTATTTTAAATAGCACACCTATACTGTAAAGCTGTAGTAGTGTGCTTTGTTTATCATACCCTATGGAAGTTATTTTTCTGTCAGCGATATTATAGACATTATTATTCTGAGTTTTATGTTACAAATCAAGTGTTATGATGCAACTTCAGTGTGAACTCTCCCGCGCTTTGGTCGAATAATAGCGAATAATGATGACGCTTATGATAAGCGTCATCATTATTCACCAAAATAGACGGTTGTAGTTGACAAATTAGCAGAAACAGGAAAAAATTATGTTTTAGGAACTTACGTCAATCAATGTTCCACCACTGCAGCCAACACGCTCTTCACAGCAGACATCGAGGCAAATGTCCCCAAAACTGCGGGAGACATCTTCTTTCATAATCCTCTCCAAAGGTTCAGAAAATGTTGACTTGATCGCACATCATCCTTGAAATTAGGGCTGGGCGATATATAGCGGGTTTGTCTCTGTGCGATATAGAAAATGACTATATCGTGATATTTGAGTACACGTTCTCACGCAGTTGCTTTTAGCTGTGGGCATTACACTACAGGCTCTCCTCACTCTTTCTTATCTCTCCTTCTCACAGAGACATAAAACAAGCGCACCCTGTTACATACGTCACATACTGTCGCGCGTGCAACGTCATACCCCCTCGCAAAGCAGAGAGGTAGCGGCATGGGTAACGTTAGCTGTGATGCTAGCGGAGCAGTGCGAGTGGTAATACGAGAGAAAGAAGGTATGGATCTGGTAACAAATGAAGGAATAATTAATTCAAAGAAAAACAGCACGGGGTCCATCGTCTGGCGGCAGTATAGCTTCAAGCGGAAAGATGTCGAACAGACAACTGTAATATGTCAAGTATGCGGCAAAAGCGTTGCTACAAAAAGTAGCAGCTCTACTAATGTAGCATCATTTGAAAAGTTACCAGCTAGCATACTTGCCAACCATGAGACCTCCGAATTCGGGAGATGGGGGCGGGGTTGACGTGGACGGGGTTGGGGGGGCAGGGTTTGGTGGTAGCGGGGGTGTATATGGTAGCGTCCCGGAAGAGTTAGGGCTGCAAGGGGTTCTGGGTATTTGTTCTGTTGTGTTTATGTTGTGTTACGGTGCGGATGTTGTGTGTGTCATTCTTGTTTGGTATAGGTTCACAGTGTGTCGCATATTTGTAACAGTGTTAAAGTTGTTTATACGGCCACCCTCAGTGTGAATGCCTTGCATTCCCTTGTGTGTGTGTAAAAGCTGCATATAATATGTGACTGGGCCGGCACGCTGTTTGTATGGAGGAAAAGCGGACGTGACGACAGGTCGTAGAGGACGCTAAAGGCAGTGCCTTTAAGGCATGCCCCCAATATTGTTGTCCGGGGGGGAATCGGGAGAAATTCGGGAGAATGGTTGCCCCGGGAGATTTTCAGGAGGAGCACTGAAATTCAGGAGTCTCCCGGGAAAATCGGGAGGGTTGGCAAGTATGCCCGCTAGAGAATGAAGAGTTCTTGAAACTCTGCATGTCAACATCTCCAGACGAAATTATTTAGGTGGGGGTTAAGAATATTTTAGGGGGGTTAAAATAGGCCTAACAACGCCAATGAGTTGAGCGATGTCAAAAGACACAGCGGGGCATGCATTTCTGACAATGTGGCTACTGTGCGTGGCTATCTTAGCCATGACAACCAAGTTGACCAAGTTTTGCAGAAACATATGTAGGTCTATGCTGTTTCAGCACATCAAAGCCTATGGTTGTAATTTAAAAGAATTAGGACAAAGTATTTCCACGTAATGGCTGTGTTGGAACAAAGGTCAAAGCAATAACGCTTGGTGATCCTTGCGGCACCGACAAGTAGAAAACACTAAAGGCTACAATTTTTACAACGGGAGACTGACCATATGAGTGTTATTACATGTTTAGAGTTCTCTAATTATGTTAAAAATGTATTCTGAAGGTCGATTTTAATGCTTTACCTATTAAAATATTTGATTTATCAATAATAATCCTGCTTCAACCTGAAACCAATTAGTCAATAAAGGGAGGGATGACTGTTATATTTGTGTTTTGTTCAAAATATTTTTATATTCTCTTACTACAGTTTAAAGACAAAAAACTCGGAATATTATTTCCAAAAGATCTGAGTTTTACAAGGAATTATTAAAATATTACTGCAATTTTATTAAGAAATGAAAATTATTTATTGGAGATTTACTATACAATAGTTTTGTTAAGTTAATTTATGAAAAGCTTTTTGAGTGTCTGGAGAAAAAAGCGCTATATAAATATACTTCACTTAACTTAATATTATACATGTTGTCATGGCTTGTCGAGACGGTTTGACTTTTGTTGTTATGTTCCTGTGTTTTGTGGTCTTATTCTATTTCATCAATCCTTCCTTCTTTTTTTGCCACGTTTCTGCTGAACACGCCTGCCCCGTTGCAGTGATTAGGAGGTTTTATCTACCATTGTTGCTGGTTCATTGTTTAATGTTCATGTCTCACTTTGTCGATTGCAATTTCAAATAAATAATTTTAGCTATTTTACCAATGTGTAAGTGCAAACAAACACATAGCATGACTTAGGAACACTAAAGAACTGCCTTCGGTACTTAGTGCTATCTTGTCTGGTGCTCGGATGTTAACGGTTAGCATGCCGGTATTTTAGTCAATATCCTCATATTCAATTATATGTACATGGTATGATGACAATACGATACTGTACAACTGCACTTTTGGTATTTAGCGCTAACTTGGTTGACGCTAGCCTTAGTAATCTAGCATTTTGCATATCATGTTGAGATTTTGCACTTTAGCAACCAACTTGAGGAGAAACTGCAGGTATCTTTTTATCTAGCCACAATAGAGCCAGTGTTGATGTGCTCTGTAACTGTGTGGTTTGCTGCCTGCTGTGCTACAGACAGGAAGGCCCAGCAGAGAGGGTGACTCGGACTGTGAAGATTACCGTCCGCCTTCTGCGCTCCCTAGAGGACATTGCTCGATCTTACTGGCAGACAGCTCTCTATTTGGTCGGCTCTTGTTCAACCTGCTGCCATCAGCGAAGCTTATCGGTCACAAGAGAAGGACAAACATAGCTAAAAACAGTTTTGAGGATATTGAATCCATCCTAATTGCTTACACTGTTGCATTGCTGTTTCTGCTGGTGTTTATGTATTTATTTTCAACATGTTATTTTAGGGCCCGAGCAGCGAAGCAAGCCCCTCCAGGGGCGATGCAGAGCACCACAAGGGCCCAATTGAAATTGATGTGTTTTTTCTTCTATATGTTTGGACACCTTTTTGAGGTACTTAACATGCATGGAAAGTTACCATATTCAGCAGGCGCTTCACGTATGGCAAAAAAAGTTCTATTTTGGCGGTTCCGTAAAATACATTTGAAAAGTGGCTCTCTAGCACCACCTTTTAAAATGAGAAAAAATTAGCCTCGGAGGTTAGCTCCTTGAAGCTGGGGTCGTGACCTCAATTCAGGAGACAGTGTTCCGGTGAAGAGGATCTAATCGTGTTTGTAACGCCAACATCCATAGACAAACCCAAAGTACTTAGCATAGAATGAAAACAAAAAAGAAGCACCAGCAAAAACTAAGGAAAACTGACGTTAGCAACAGGCTGGCACCAAACGTTACTGTCGCAAATGGCGAACAGTGAACCTGCGAGGAGGACAGGCTAACACTGGTCTATAAAGCTCTCTAATTAGCGATCAAAAGCAGGTGAGCCTCCTGATCGCTAATTAGAGGCAGGTGAGAGTTAATTAGCGCTCTTAGCAACCACACAGTAAGCAAATGAAGGAACCCCGAAAACAAAAATAGACAACATAAAAATAATACTAACTCAAAACCAAAAGCATGACCAGGGAAACAGATCATGACAGAGCCCCTCCTACCAGTTTGACGTTTCGACACGAAAATCGTAGGATAAGTCTATCACGACGGGACGCACATAAAAATTTCAGGAAACCATACCTGAAAATGTACAGGAAGTCAACCATCTTGGTTTTCGTCTTCCATTTTTCAGGGAAAAGAGAGGTCATACTTTAACAAACTTCTCCTAAGGACTTTGGCCAAATGATCCATCCATTTTCTACCGCATATCCCTTTTGGGGTCGCGGTGGGTGCTGGAGCCTATCTCAGCTGCAATCGGGCGGAAGGGCGGGGTACACCCTGGACAAGTCGCCACCTCATCGCAGGGTTTGGCCAAATGATTTGCATTTAAAATGACATGTACTACACATATAGGTGATGAAAAATTGCAAAGAAATTGTGCCTACGCTATAAGATGTGGGCGTGGCATGGCGCCAAACAATGCTACGATGATTCGCCACAAAACATGAAACGTTAAGAACTCGGCTCCACAAATTCAGATCTTGATCTTATTTGGTAAAAATGATGACACCCTGAAGTACCCAACGGGTCAGTACCTGTTCCTACGTACTTGTAGTGGGTGGAGACTTGCAGCGAAAACTGCCCCACGTGATTACCGATCTAATTTTCATTTCTGCACTTTAGGTGATCAGAGACGGTTACAAAACTGATGGGCAATGAATAATCGTGAAAACATTTTGTTTATGACAGTATGTGGGCGTGGTATGGACATGGTGCCAAACTTTGACCTGATAGCTAACCACAAAAAACAGAATGTTAACTCAGCTCCACAAGTTCAGATCTTGATCATAGTTTGTCCAAATGGTGATAAAGCCACCCTGAAGTGTCGTATGGGTTGGTACATATTCGTATCCACTCGTAGTGGGCGGAGACTGACGGCAATACAACTCCACATCATCTCCAATCAAATTGAAAATACATCACTTTAGATGATCAGACACTATTAAACTAATGGGCAATGATAAATTATGAATACACATTATCTACAACTTTGGATGTGGGCGTGGCATGTCGCCAAACTTTGATCTGATTGTTTGAAACAAAAAAATAAAACGTTAATATAGTAGCTTGGCTTCACAATTTCAGATCTTAATCCTAATTGCTACAATTGATGATGATGTCAGCCTGAAGGTCAGGTCAATAACTGTCTGTACCTATTGGTAGTGGGCGAAGCCAGGTGGCGAAAACTGCACCTCATTAAGCTTTATTTACTTAACTTTAGATGATCGTATCTTTCTCTAAACTAAAAATGAGGCTGATCATGACTAGACTTTAATTTCGACACTACCATTGACCCCTTGTGGTGAAAAACTATGACAGTCAAAAATTCCTTCAACATAGTGAGTTGGGGTGTTGGGTGGGACTTAACTGCATGACTTCTTCAGCGAAATTATTGCCCCCTTGTGGTGGAAAACTAGAACAGTTAAACTTCCTTACACATGCTCCGATGTTCTTGAAATTTGTAATGGTGAGTCGGGGTGTTGGGTATAGGATACAATCGCCTCACTGCTATGGCACAATCATTGCCCCCTTATGGTGTAAAATTGTAAAAGTCTTAAATTCCTTGCACATGCTCCGATTTTCCTGAAATTTTTGGTGGTGAGTCAGGGTATCGAGAAGGACATGACCGCAAGTGTCATGCGTGCCAGTCAACTCGCATGAACTCGTTAACGCTGCTCGCAGCTTAAATGTTTATATTGTATTTCAACTGCACCTAACAGAGTAGTCACCTGTATTTTGTCAAGAGCTCATGTTTGATTACAATAAAGCCTCCTATTCTATTTTCCATCCATCCATCCATTTCCTACCGCTTCTCCTGTTCGGGGTAGCGGGGGTGCTGGAGCCTATCTCAGCTGCATTTGGGCGGAAGGCGGGGTACATCCCGGACAAGTTGCCACCTCATCGCTGGGCCAACACAGATTGACAGACAACATTCACACTCACATTCACACACTAGGGCCAATTTAGTGTTGCCAATCAGCTTATTCTATTTTATTGTATTCTCTATCTGTTGAAATAAGATATGTTTTCATGATATCCCACTATACACACGCAGGTTGTTAGCATGTCAGCTTTTATTATACGAGCTCTTAGTGTCATTAGAATTTCCTTTTAAAAATAAGGCGAAGCCCAAAAGCCACCAAGTTGGTCTCGGACACCAGGCCAAAGACTCACAACACAGGCCTATTTCACATGTTCTAGTTCTGATTATACAAACCCTGTTTCCATATGAGTTGGGAAATTGTGTTAGATGTAAATATAAACGGAATACAATGATTTGCAAATAATTTTCAACCCATATTCAGTTGAATATGCTACAAAGACAACATATTTGATGTTCAAACTGATAAACTTTTTTTTTTTTGCAAATAATCATTAACTTTAGAATTTGATGCTAGCAACACGTGACAAAGAAGTTGGGAAAGGTGGCAATAAATACTGATAAAGTTGCGGAATGCTCATCAAACACTTATTTGGAACATCCCACAGGTGAACAATCAAATTGGGAACAGGTGGGTGCCATGATTGGGTATAAAAGTAGATTCCATGAAATGCTCAGTCATTCACAAACAAGGATGGGGCGAGGGTCACCACTTTGTCAACAAATGCATGAGCAAATTGTTGAACAGTTTAAGAAAAACCTTTCTCAACCAGCTATTGCAAGGAATTTAGGGATTTCACCATCTACAGTCCGTAATATCATCAAAGGTTTCAGAGAATCTGGAGAAATCACTGCACGCAAGCAGCTAAGCCCGTGACCTTCGATTTCTCAGGCTGTACTGCATCAACAAGCAACATCAGCGTGTAAAGGATATCACCACATGGGCTCAGGAACACTTCAGAAACCCACTGTCAGTAACTACAGTTGGTCGCTACATCTGTAAGTGCAAGTTAAAACTCTCCTATGCAAGGCGAAGACTGTTTATCAACAACACCCAGATACGCCGTCGGCTTCGCTGGGCCTGAGCTCATCTAAGATGGACTGATACAAAGTGGAAAACTGTTCTGTGGTCTGACGAGTCCACATTTCAAATTGTTTTTGGAAACTGTGGACGTCGTGTCCTCCGGACCAAAGAGGAAAAGAACCATCCGAATTGTTATAGGCACAAAGTTGAAAAGCCAGCATCTGTGATGGTATGGGGGTGTATTAGTAGTGCCCAAGGCATGGGTAACTTACACATCTGTGAAGGCACCATTAATGCTGAAAGGTACATACAGGTTTTGGAGCAACATATGTTGCCATCCAAGCAACGTTACCATGGACGCCCCTGCTTATTTCAGCAAGACAATGTCAAGCCACGTGTTACATCAACGTGGCTTCATAGTAAAAGAGTGTGGGTACTAGACTGGCCTGCCTGTAGTCCAGACCTGTCTCCCATTGAAAATGTGTGGCGCACTATGAAGCATAAAATACCACAACGGAGACCCCCGCGGGGACTGTTGAACAAGTTAAGCTGTACATCAAGCAAGAATGGGAAATAATTCCACCTGAGAAGCTTAAAAAATGTGTCTCCTCAGTTCCCAAACGTTTACTGAGTGTTGTTAAAAGGAAAGGCCATGTAACACAGTGGTGAACATGCCCTTTCCCAACTACTTTGGCACGTGTTGCAGCCATGAAATTCTAAGTCAATCATTATTTGCAAAAAAATAAATAAAGTTTATGAGTTTGAACATCCAATATCTTGTCTTTATATTGCATTCAATTGAATATGGGTTGAAAAGGATTTGCAAATCATTGTATTCCGTTTATATTTACATCTAACACAATTTCCCAACTCATATGGAAACAGGGTTTGTAATAATTAGCAACAAATAAAAGGTAAAATCACAAATTCATTAAATGAGTTTGAAAATTGTCTGTGTATAAGTATCGATATCGGCAATACAGGCTGTGTGTTCACTTGATATCGCATGGATACCAACATTTGCAGGATTGCCCACCTTTAGCTCTCACTGACACTGTAATTTATGAACTCTGTGTTTCAGACTACTTTTCAATCATCCTGGTTTCCCTGGGAAACTAGAAATGTTTGCCTGTTTTTTCTTATTTTGGGCTATTTCCCTGACTTTCCCTTATTTTCTGGTAAATGCTACATACTTTCAAAAGCAGATGTTGACAGGTTTGTCTTAGTGCTGTAAAACGATTTGATTTAAAAATCAGATTACCTTAGAATTGAGATTAATTGTGATTAATCACAGTTAATCACTTGCTTGAATATGTTGCTTGCTTGCTTGCACAGGGTTCGGTTCTTGGCCCTGCACTCTTCAGCATCTAGGCTAGGGGACATCAAATATGATGTTAGCTTTCCTGTGATGCTGATGACACCCAACTCTACATGCCCCTAAAGCTGACCAACACACCGGATTGTAGTCAGCTGGAGGCGTGTCTAAATGAAATTAAACAAGGGAGGTTTAGCAACTTTTTGCATCTTAACACTAAGAAAACGGAAATGCTGATAATCGGGCCTGTTGTACATATTTAATAATACCACCTTAACATTTGACAACCAAATATTTACACAAAGTAAGAATCTGGGTATTTTCTTCGACCCAACTCTCTCGTTTGAGTCATACATTAAGAGTGTTACTAAAACAGCCTTCTTTCATCTTCGTAATATCGCTAAAATGTGTCCCCTTTTGTCCACCAGGGATACTGAGATCATTATTCATGCGTTCGTTACGTCTCGTCTCGATTAATGTAATGTATTATTTTCGGGTCTCCATATGTCTGACATCAAAAGATTACAGTTGTCTTTTAATTCTAGACTTCTTTTTTTTTGTTAGACTTTTGACAAGAACAAGAAAGTTTGATCATATTACAGCTATACTGGCTCACCTGCACTGGCTTCCCGTGCACTTAAGATGCGACTTTAAGGTTTTACTACTTACGTATAAAATACTACACGGTCTAGCTCCATCCTATCTTGCTGATTGTATTGTACCATATGTCTCGGCCAGAAATCTGCGTTCAAAGAACTCTGGCTTATTAGTGATTCCCAGAGCCCAAAAACGTCTGCGGGTTTTAGAGCATTTTCTATTCGGGCTCCAGTACCACCGGCAACAGAGATGCTACCTCAGTAGAAGCATTTAAGTCCCCTCTTAAAACTCATTTGTGTACTCTAGCCTTTAAATAGATCCCTTTTTGAACCAGTTGATCTGCCGTCTCTCGTCTCTGCTCTGCCCCCGTCTCTTGCGTGCAGAGGTTATCATGTGACCACGGATCAGCCTCCACGAATGAGGCACTAGCTGTTCCAAGTCCGGACCCGGGTTGGACCACTCCTCTGTGCATCAGTTGATGACATCTCTGCGCTGCTGGCTTGACTACATGCAAGAGGATCCCCTGCTGGCCCCACTTTCTCCTGGACTCTCACATTATTAACTGTATCCACTCTGCATACATTGCAACGGTCACCCAAGAGGGGGTCCCCACATCTGCGGTCCCTTCTAGGGTTTCAAATTGTTCCCATTGGGTTGAGTTTTTTCTTGCCCTGATGTGGGATCTGAGCCAAGGATGTCATTGTGGCTTGTGCAGCCCTTTGAGACATTTGTGATTAAGTGCTAAAAAAGTAAACTTTGATTGATTGATTGAATTTAAATAAATCTAAAACAAAAACCCAATATTTTGACACAAATGAATTATATTGTCAGAATGTCATAAAGGAACCTTTTTTTAATATTTTACTTGAATGCATGTAACTTATTTGATAAAAAATTGCAAACAGTTTTATCTAAAGTCCAGTCAATGAGTATTTTGAAGTTAAATGTGCCAGCGAGCACCCCAGTTGGCGTCTCCTCACTCATCTTTGCACTGACGTATGCATTGACCTCATCACTGACCGTAGAGAAACCACACCTTTTAGGTGTGCACGGTTAAGGTAAAAGGAGCATGTGCACTCAAAATAATTGGTGTGATTATTCAGCATTTGTGGATGATAAATGCCACCATTTGTTGTGCTAAACAAGTTATCTTTGACCGCCCTAAACTTAGACACACATTTGTCTGTATAAAGTTTTCCAGAAAGGTTGTAACAATGTTTAATGAAGTATATGTCGTGGTTAGTTCCAAATGCCAACGTGTATTTCGGTGCAATAAAAAAGTATTGCAATTGAAGTAGAAGTAGTACACAAAGGTTGACTCCCCAGTCCCTAGTCTTCCCAAAAAAAAAAGCTCAGACGCTGACACATTCCTGACGGCACAAGGCCTAACTTGTTATGGAGGCTTGTTCACGGGGCTGTGTTAAGGTGAATCCAGACACACACGCTGGGATATGTGCAACGAGAGGGGCGGCGTTGATTTAGGCGCTACTCGCAGAAAGAAGGGGGGGGGCTGGCGAAGTGCGGATGGGGAGTGGGTGGGGTGAGTCTCCCCTGACTGCATTGGAAGAGCCTCCAGCCTTTGTGGTTCCTTTTGATCAAATCTCTGTGAAAGATGAGTGTCATGCCCTCTTCCAGCCAGCTGTGAGGGGACTGCCCTGTGACTCCAAGGGAGTGTGTGTGTGTGTGTGTGTGTGTGTGTGTGTGTGTGTGTGTGTGTGTGTGTGTGTGTGTGTGTGTGTGTGTGTGTGTGTGTGTGTGTGTGTGTGGCACCCGCGCACCTCTATGCGTGTGCGTGTTAGAGTGTGTGCGCGTGTGTGTGTGTGTGTGTGCAGTGTTCAGGCAAGGGAGGGGGCTCCAGAGGTGAGAATGCCGAGTGGGAGGATCTCATTCCAATCCCATATGCCCAGTTTCTACACTCACACACACACGCACACACAAACGCACACACACATACACGCGCACACACAGAACATCTTGAGTAGTTTAGTAGCCAGTCTATGGCAACATTAGAGGAGAAAGCAGAGGAGGCGTGTGTTAAGTGAGAGTAAAAGTGCACACATCGCTCTGCTTTAGTGTGGAATAGGTGTACCAGTGTGTACGTGTACATGCAGTATACATGCATTGGGAGTTCGGGGTGTAGACTCTTTCTGATCGTGAGAGCAGGGGAGTTGGAAAGAGTTTGTTTTGCGGGACAGCTGGGAATGGCCAACCTCGGTGGTACCTTTGGAAGCATCTGACTGACAATGGCGGAGGAGGTAAGAAGAACACTAACTTCTTGCAGGGAGAAGTTTGACATGTACGATGAGGTGTGCAGGCACATGTACTCAGGTGTTTTAGGGTTGCACTTTTTGTAGTCGCACGCACATAAACTGTAATATGTGTGCGTTTATGCTCTGATTGCACAAGTATGGGTGATACATATACATGCTTCTTGTTTATTTTCAAATACCCTAATATAAATAATATTAGATATTTTTCATACTGTATGTTTTTGTTTTTGTTTTTTAGGGGTGGGGGGGTTAATGTGGCTGCTGTAACTAAGTGATTTCCCATAGTTACCTGTAACA
Source organism: Nerophis lumbriciformis (assembly GCF_033978685.3). NCBI lineage: Eukaryota > Metazoa > Chordata > Actinopteri > Syngnathiformes > Syngnathidae > Nerophis > Nerophis lumbriciformis. The sequence continues at coordinate 18,620,553 of NC_084553.2, read as the reverse complement.
TTGCTCATCTTCCCCACACATTTTCTTTGTTGTTCTTTTGAAGCAAAAGTGCAAGTCTTGACAAGACGTACTACATGTTCCTTTTCAACATGGTTTAATAATGTGTTTATGTCAGCAACCAGCATAATAGTTGAAGTGTATCATATTCTCATTTTCAATTGAGACTTCAAGATGTACCCCCTTGCCCCCCAAAGGCTCTAAAAGTTTTGAACATGAAGAAGTATATAAGTGTGAGTATAGATACCAAGTATTGTATCAATGCTGAACTATTTTAAAATCTCAAAATATTCCAACAAAATCAAATTTCTAACACATTACTAAAAAATGTTAGCAATTTTAGTTGTTCCAATTGTTGTTTTGTTGTTCAATTTCCATTGAAAACTCACTTTTACAAGTTCTTTACAACATTCTCACATTTCCCAAACCTTTTCGATCACTAAAACTGTCAGGATATCTAATGTCCATGTTTTGAAAATTCTTAGTTTTCCTGGAATTCCACCTTTTCCAGCCCACAAACTTGCAGTGAAACGAAAGTAACTTAATTCCTCAAACAATTATATCATCAAAACAAATGAAAATAACTTTTTGACACATCCCAAAAATTTGTGTACAGCCTTTTAGTTCATCTTTAATTAATCAGCTTTCACAATTCATTTCAACACAATTAATCACCTTTAATTGTCTTTTATTTGGTAGGGCTGATGTATATTCCTGAATTATTACAAGCAGAAGAACTCATTGAGTCATTTGCTGCTACTGTGTGGTACTGGAATATTTTAATATTGGTCATTTGTTCAGAAATTGAACAAAGTCACATTAAAAAAACAATTCATCATGCACAAAAAGGAGTAGGAAGAAGCGGATCTTATTTAACCATTTCTCTATTTATATTACTGATTATTTATGCACATGCGTTTAAACATCACTATGTTCTAATATGGACAGTACAGAATATGTGTAGGAATACAGTGCTCTTATGAAGTTATGAGGGAGGGGAGAAAAAAGTTTTAAAAAATAGATATGAGAATAATAAGAACAATAATTGTGATAATTAAAGATACATTAAAGATACAAGGAAGAAGAAAAGACAAATAATATTGAAAACAAATTTAAATCAAATGTACAATAAGTGAATAATAAAAAAAAAACGAATCATTGCGATTAAAGATAAATTAATGAATAAGAAAAAAAGAATAAAATGATACTAATGATAAGATTTAAAAAATAAAATAGACATATGAATAATAAATATAATATGACACATTAGATTGATTTGATACAAATGATGAAATAAACAAATTCGAGTAAACCAACATACAGACTATAGATTATGTAGTGCTAAACAAGAAGTAACAAAAGACGAAAAAATGTTCAACGTTTTTATATAAAATATACAAGTGAATAATAATAAATGAAAGCTATTCAAAGTGATCAAAGATGAATGAATAAATAAGCAAATATGAGGAAACAAACTAACAGAATATAACTTGTGAATTGATGAAGCACAAACAAAAAAAGGAAAAAATGTGGGGGAATAAAACAATAAAATTGTCATGTGCGATGCAATTTAAAGTAAATACCATCAAGTGACATACTGTAATGTATATTTGACAGTGTTGTCTGAATATGCATTTATGCGAAAATGTGTCAGATCACTTCTCTTGTGTCTTTTTGGTCTTAGCTTCCGTGGGATACACAATTGACCAATAGACTGGTACGCAGTGTTGTAGCAACACATTCTATATACTTGTTTGCGTACTTGTGTAGGCGTGTAAACAATGCTTAATAGATGCAAGACACAAACAATTTTACTTGAATAACAAGCGGAAATATAAGTACAATTACAAGAAATACAAACGTGTTTATGTCACTTTTAGACTTAAGTTGTCATTTACGTCTACAAAGGTGATGACCCTGAAGAAGATACGCAGTAGAAAATGAATGAATGACTATGATTGTTTTGGGGCATTTTTAGTAGATGTTTAATTGGCTAAAACATCATAGTAAACTGTAGTATGTAGAAGGAATAATACAGTAGGGTGCTTTTTAATGATACTTTTGTATACAATGTATATTAGAAATGTAAATTAGAAAACAAAAGTTAGCCTGTCATTTAGTTAAACAGGTGTCCTTTAATTTGTTGCTTGTCGTAGTAATCCATACAACGAGCTTACACGTATTGGTGAGCATCCGCATTGTTAATATTTTATGCAAGTGTCCCTGTTGTCTGGCCAGATGGGGAAAAATGCATATATTACGCAATTATTACATAACATATAATAATAATATTACAATTTCATTCAAATTAACATTATAAAAAATGTATCACCAGTCTTAATTTATAATAGAATATATGCTGATTATGTAATCATATAATACAGCAAATCTTTATCTATTGTATTTTTACAGCATTGCATTTAAAAAAAAAAAATGTAATTAGAGATTTTTAGAAAAACAATTTTATTTGCGGATTAAAGTTGATGTACTTTGTATTACAAATAGACACATACGGATTATTCACATTTTTTCCATCGTTAACTTATAATTAATCACGATTAATCGCATTAATAAGTGTACCTTAATAAAACAAACACCCATTTATGCAAATACTTATTATATATGTATACAGACATACCTACAAATATATATATATATATATATATATATATATATATATATATATATATATATATATATATATATATATATATATATATATATATATATATATATATATATATATATATATATGTGTATGTATGACTTGTTACACCCTTATCTTTTTAAATATATATATACCCAAGAGGGATAAGCGGTAGAAAATTATGGATATATATAGATGTGTATATATATATATATATATATATATATATATATATATATATATATATATATATATATATATATACACACAAATGTGTATATTAGGGTTGTCCCAATACCAACAATTTAGTACCGGTACCAAAATGTATATCAATACTTTTTGATACGTTTCCAAATAAAGGGAACGACAAAAAATATCAATATTGTCTTTATTTTAACAGAAAGTCTTACACTACATTAAACACTCACGGTCAAAGAACAATTTTACAAGGTTAAAATATAAATTTAAACACATTGGGCTTTTTTTGTTGCCCTCAAAAAAGAATTTACAATTTTACATATTACATTTAGTCTGCCATAATCAAAGAGTAGATTAGAATATAACATCAAGTTTTACTGACATTATATTAAATTATTCATGATTTATGGTTGCCACTCCTGGTCTGTGCTTTAAAAAAAATACTAAATACAAAACTATGGATAAATGTACCCAGATAAGCCATGTAGCAGGTAAAACACATTTATTAAAGACAAAACGCAAATTGTAGGAATTTGTGACAAAATTCAGTCATTTCACCTATATTGGTTGACTGCTAATTGGGAAGTTATGACTACGCTAATATTTGGCATCAAGCCATGCAGCTGTGTGCACTTCTGCGTATCTACATGTTACGTATCTACATGTTACGTATCTACATGTTATGTATCTACATGTTATGTATCTACATGTGCACAGCAGGGGAGCTGGTTTACTTATGAGTGTTTGTGAGAATGGCAACGTGTTGGCTGAGTGATGTCAGTCAGTGAGTGGGCGAGTAAAGAGAGAGAGAAGGAGTTTGTTTACCTAATGTTTACCCAAGTCTGAAGGAAAGGTGGTTATACAAATCGCTACATTTGGCGAGGTGTGTTTAAAAGCAGCTGTTGTGAGAGTAGCGTATGTGTGTGTGCTCCTTTAAGAATGGCAATATGTGGGGTGAGTGACGTGAGTAAGTGAGTGGGCAAGTAAGGAGAGGTAGTGATAGCATGTGCAGGAGTGTCAATAGCATGGTGAATGTCCGGGTGTGCCCTGTGGAAATAATAAATAAAGTGACCAAGTTGTAACTAATCGACGGCCTCGTCATTCCGACCAAAGAGCGGAACCTTACAGACCCATTGCCAGGTAAAGTGAAGGGTGTTACCCCCGACAAAACATCGGCCCTGAAGGGAACATGTTCCCTGCGCTCTTCGACCACGGTCTGGGAGCCGACAAGCAGGAAAGGTGTAAAACAGCAATTTCAACGCAGCGTCTCCCTGTTTAAAGCATCACCTTTATTGTTAGTTTTGAAGCCCAAATACCTCCATATTGCGCTTCACGCACCCCCTTTATTAACCAGTAGAATTGTCGTTTTGTGCCATTCTTCCCCACCACGATGTTATTGCTTGTATGCACTTCTTGTGTGTGCGTGTTGACACACTCAACATCATGCGCCTCGACTCTGTAGTCACCGCCGCATAGCGGCATTCAGATGAAGGAATGGTACCGGTATGTTTCAAAGGTGGTATAGTACCGATTTCAATTGATCAGTACCGAAACACTTTATTAGTACCGGTATATCGTACAACCCTAGTGTATATATACAGATGTATATATATATATATATATATATATATATATATATATATATATATATATATGTATATATAGATGTGTATATATGGGGATGGTGTGGCGCGGTTCCTGGTTTGATCCCCAGCTTCTACCAACCGAGTCATGTCCGTTGTGTCCTTGAGCAAGACACTTCACCTTTGCTCCTGATGGGCCGTGGTTAGCGCCTTGCATGGCAGCTCCTGCAATCAGTGTGTGAATGTGTGTGTGAATGGGTGAATGTGGAAATAGTGTCAAAGCACTTTTTAAGTTTTCTCCATTAATTCTCACTGTGCTTCATTATGTGTTTCTCTGTCAGTCTGGGCTTTGGCATAGTTGCACATGTGTCATTTGCATGCGTGTGTCTGAGGGCGTGCCAAGTCGACGAGGGCGCATTAACAAGGAAACGCTGTGTAGAAAGGACCAACTATCTTACCAGCACAGTCGTGTTTTACTTTATTATGGAAACAGAAAAGCAAGCCCCCCCCCCCCCCAAAAAAAACGCAACCTGTGACTTACCAGCTTTGCAATTGACTTGAGAAAAAACTTGCTTGCAACACGCTGACTTGGGAACACACTGTCGCTAACAACTAGGGTTTCCGGTGATAAGTCCCAGAGATCCATCCATCCATCCATTTTTCTACCGCTTGTCCGTCTCGGAGGCGCGGGGGGCTGGAGCCTATCCCAGCTGCACTTGGGCGCAAGGGTACACCCTGGACAAGTTGCCACCTCATCACAGTGCCAACACATTCACACTCACATTCACACACTAGGGCCAATTTAGTGTTGCCAATCAACCTATCCCCAGGTACATGGCTTTGGAGGTGGGAGGAAGCCGGAGTACCCAGAGGGAACCCACGCAGTCATAGGGAGAGCATACAAACTCCACACAGAAAGACCCAGAGCCCGGGAATTGAAACCTCTTATTGTGAGGCACGAGCACTGAGCACTAACCACTGCTCCACCGTGTTGTCACTCCCAGAGATGTGGATGGAAAAAACTTTGGTCTTGTTTAGAGAGTGAAAGCTAAACTTGTCATTCAGTAAACCTTTTTCTTTGTCCATTTCTGCTCTGGTTGTTACTGTGACTCAACATCAGCTCGAAAGCTTTTTTATTTAATTTTTTTTTTTACCACCGCTACATTGTGGACTGAAGGTCCCAGGAAGCTCGATAATCGCGAGATTAAAAAATATAGTGCCATCAAAAGAAACTTATGTTACCTTGTAATTGCATTAACTTTGACAGCCCTGCTGATAATATAGATTTTTTTTTTTTACATGTTTCCATATTCAAAATTATTTTTATCTGTGATTAGTTTTCAAATAACTATTTATTTATTTACATTTGGAATTTAATTAAACATGTTCTGTGTTTAATAGTTAGTCTTCAGGGACCCACTGTGTGTATTAAATAATATTTTAATTTAAAACATTTAATGTTATTCACAAATATTTGTTCTAAACAATCTAAATAAATATTTTAAATAATATTTTCATTTATATTACTTGATGTAATTTCTTCCATTTTTAATTCTTAAAATTATGTAATTTTAGCTGTTTTTCAAATAATTATTTAATAATGAATCAAATTAAACACTTTTTGTATTATTTCTAGTATTTAGGCATAAATTGTATTCAATAATTGTATTGAATGATTTAAGTAGTCTTCTTTAGTATTTATTAATAACTTCATATCTGCTGCTGTCTCTTGTGTCCTATGTACCGCCATCACTTCTTCTGTGCCACACACACACGCGCGCACACACACACACACACACACACACACACACACACACACACACACGCACACACACGTGCGCACACAGACACGAAGAGACACAAACTCTCTACAACTTATATTCCATTGCTCTTTGTGTAGGGTTGTTTGTGTGTGTGTGTGTGTGTGTGTGTGTGTGTGCGTGTGTGTGTGTGTGTGTGTGTGTGTGTGTGTGTGTGTGTGTGTGTGTGTGTGTGTGTGTGTGTGTGTGTGTGTGAAGTGCCATCTTCGCCAGTCTTATATGATGGTGCAAACAAATTGTGCAGGGTGTGTTTACTGAAGCTGTGTCTATCTTGTACCCTGTTAGTATTTCCTCAAACTGTGCTGCAGCTCCTTTGGACCCCCTCTACTCCCCGAGCTACACTCACACACGCACACAGCAACATGGACGCTGCCACTAAAAAGGCTTGTGAGGATTTGTCAGCCAGATGTGACAAGATTGTCAAAATGCAGGAGTGATTTCATATTAATCAACAACAGCTGAAAGCTATACTCTCCCATTTTAACCACAACCTGCATTCAACTTCTTCATTTTTCATTGGGACTTTTTAAAATTGTACAGCCAAAGACAATAATACAAATGTGCTTTTTCACATATATAACTTTCCTTTTTGGAATCCCGCTCATTTCTTTAGGCCTGGCTCTCTAATGCAGATATCTTTAGGTTTTGCAGCATGTTTCTTCTGCATTTTTTGTTGACCCTGCAGCATTTAAGTTATTGCAGCATTTTTAATTTGCATGTGTTTTAATAATGTTTTTGGTTTTAGATCATGTTCGTGTTTGGAGAATAGAATAGAATAGTTATTTAAATTAGGGATGTTTTATGCTGCTGATTCCAATACCAATCATCCATCAGTATTAAGTGTAAATGTTTTAATTTATTAATGGTGAGTGCTATTGACAGTGTAACAATATCAACACAACATTTTGACTATTTCCATATTTTATTTTATTATATCCAATTGTTTGATCAAAACGAAATTATTAGTGCACAATAATTACACAAAAACAAAAAACTACCATCTTCTACACTTTTAAGTTTTGCCCTCAAAGTCCACCTGTGTCCAGGTAAATATTTTCTCGATTTGTAAAAAAAAATTGACAAAAAATGATTTTGTGAAAATAAAAATAACAATCCATTCACTCTAGTTGTCAGCTCTCACGGGAAAGCGCTTTGAGTGTCTGGAAAAGCGCTATATAAATCTAATCCATTAATATATATCATATAATACTAATATCACCCTTGGTATTGACACGTGCTCGCTACACAGTAGCAGACTCCGTTATATTATCCTCGTCAGTCTTGATTCTTATTAATCTACTTTTGAATTTGTTGTTGATAGCTGCTTACTTTCTGCTGTTCAATATACACTTCTTGAAGTGTTTACCTTTGCACTTACTTCTTGAGTTGTTTCAAGATAGCTTAGTGGCAATTAGCATGCCTGCTCCTGCATGTTCTTACTGGGTGTGTAACATGTTTAGCCTCTTCCACTAGAGCTCCAGTGATAATGAGTGAAATGTAGTTCATTTGCCGCAATGGAGATAAGGATTTTCTTAGAGGAGCGGCTCCACATTATGTATAGACCAGTGGTTCTTAACCTTGTTGGAGGTACGGAACCCCGCCGGTTTCATATACGCATTCACCGAACCCTTCTTTAGTAAAAAATAAAATGTTTTTTTTTTCAAATTCAAGTTTTACTGGTGCACAAAATGAACTGGGCATAAACCACAACAAATTACACACCTGAAAATCAGATGGAAAATTGGAGGGAACATTGTTTGGGGGTATCCATAATAAAAGTTTTTATTTACACGATGAGTTGGGTGTGTCTTGACCTCCGCTCCGCCGAACCCCTGAGGCCGAGTCACCGAACCCATAGGGTTCGATCGAACTCAGGTTAAGAACCGCTGGTATGACTGTATACAGTTAGCTTAGGCTGACCATATTGTGAAATCCCAAAAAGAGGACACATATATGCGTGCCAAGGCGGGCAGCACGCCAAGGCCGGTACCTCAATTTACGAGTATTGTGAAATACAGACAGTCTCTCTGCTTTTTGTTATGTTTTAAATTGCAAGCATGACTTGAGTCACAGGCCCCCTGACTATCTATCTATATGTCTATCTAACTATGCCCTTTCAGCATTTATTTCAATAACTTGTGATAAAATTACAGCGATAAAACTGAAGAATCTGTAAAAGAGGACACAAAAAAGTGTGGAGAGGAGGTACGCTTCCATGTTTAAGCTCCATATTGTAGCCACTGGTGTGTGTGCTCCAAGCTAAGAAAAAATCACTAAGTCCTGGTGACACCATGGCGGCGAAAACGTGTAAAACATGTAATATACAGAATATGTACATTAGATTTATTCTAATTCTGCAAGAAAACAACATATTTTGGGATAAAGATGCAACCAAAATTAGTAGGATGCATAATGACCTGGGGAAGACCCAGGACACATTGGGAAGACTATGTCTCCCGGCTGGCCTGGGAACGCCTCGGGATCGCCCAGGAAGAGCTGGACAAAATGGCTGGGGAGAGGAAAGTCTGGGCTTCCCTGCTTAGGCTGCTGCCTCCGCGACCCGACCTCGGATAAGCGGAAGAAGATGGATGGATGGGATGGATAATAAGGGTATGCGGAAATGGTCTTTTGTCATTGATGTCAGGCTTAAGAAACTCCAAATCTGCCATCAGCAAACAGGACTAAAATTAGGGGGGACCTTATTTGTATTTGTTTTAGGGCCAGAACTACGTGCCAATGTTTACAGCATTAACGTTGACCGTTAATTGAACAATATTATATTTGTCACTATAAACAAATAAATCATAGTTGCATATTACTTACGCATACATAGTCTCCAAGGCAGAAGTGTATTAGAATGTATCCAGTAACAAACGTGTTTGCATTACTCAACTTATCGCATCATTATTTAATGAACTATTGTGGCCCCCAAGTGTTGCCAGGGGAAAAAAAACAATTACCATTCGACTTCAACTTAAAGACAGTATAAGTCAATTCAAGGTGGTTAATAATAAACACTCTAGTGTTTTCCATACTAATACTAACTCATAGAAATGCCTGGGAAAATATAATCTTGTTTCGAAGGTACTTTAGCTTGAGCACAGAAAATATATTTGATGTAGAAAACAGCAATGTTACCACTACGCTACCAAGAAATGTAGTTAACATTTGTATTTGTAATGCTACTACTGTCCAACACTCCTACTGCCAATATTTACTTTGTTTTTCGGTTTGGTTACTCTGGTTTTAATCGCACTGTCGACATCATGTTAGTGAGTATCGATAGATACCCACACATACCTGTGGCTCAGATGTAAAAGTTTTATCTGGACAAGTTTACACTGCACACCAAATCTGACGCGACCATATCTGTGGTGGCGATATTAAGTATCACTTACGTCAAAGTCTGCTAGGAAGGAAAGTGAATTGTTTCAATCACGTTTTGCTTTTCTCACTTCCTGCATTTCTGCTAAGTCATAATATACCTATTAAGGTGGAACACATTTAGGAATTGTATTCATAAACTGCTCAGTGTCTCATGGTAAAATGGATTCTTGGATGAGCCACATTCCACTGGCACGAGCGCCGCTTGTTTCCATAGAAGTGTCACTCAGTGCGGCTAATCGATGAATTTTCCGCCGTAGTCCAACAAGTCCCAGTCCGTCCCCTCAATGTCTTTGTCCAGGCAGCTGTTTTCCTCCGCTGAGTCACTCAAATATTTCTGACAGCCAGAATTAACTTTCTTCTGTTTTGCTGTCTGTGAAGAACCCCACCAATTATACTCTATGATATAACAAGGAGCTCTAAAGTAGTAAGTAGACTAGTACTGTCTGATTTTTCTTACATTACTTTAAAGGGGAACTGCACTTGTTTAATTTTGCTTATCGTTCACAATCATTATGAAAAACATGACGATGGATGTTTTTTTTGCATTCTAAATACTAAATAAATGCAATCAAAAGTCTGCTTACAATGGAGCCTATGGGAGCCGCGCTATTCCAAATCATTCAAACACCTCCATTAAGATTTTATATACATGATGTAAGTATATATGTAATGTAGTAACGGGCACATTTGTTATAATATTTATTATAATATTTTCGTATTTTGCTCATTTTAGGCATATTTGGCACAATAATTTCAAAAACGCATCACAACTAGAGATGTCCGATAATGGCTTTTTTGCCGATATGCGATATTCCGATATTGTCCAACTCTAAATTACCGATTCCGATATCAACCGATACCGATATATACAGTCGTGGAATTAACACATTAATATGCCTAATTTTGTTGTGATGCCCCACTGGATGCATTAAACAATGTAACTTTACCATGAATTGATTAACGTGGACCCCGACTTAAACAAGTTGAAAAACTTATTCGGGTGTTACCATTTAGTGGTCAATTGTACAGAATATGTAGTGTACTGTGCAATCTACTAATACAAGTTTCAATCAATCTATCAAAAACAAGGTTTTCCAAAATAAGAGAACAACTTCAACTCCAGTTATGGAAAAAAGTACCAACATGGCACTGCCATATTTATTATTGAAGTCACAAAGTGCATTATTTTTTTTAACATGCCTCAAAACAGCTTGGAATTTGGGACATGCTCTCCCTGGGATAATCCTGATACCCATAACAACTATGGGAAATACTATACTTTGACTTTCACAAAGTGCATTATTTTTTTTATTTTTTAAACATGCCTCAAAACAACAGCTACAAAAACAATGAAGGCACACAGTTTCAATCCAGAGTATACTAGAGCATACTTGCCAACCTTGAGACCTCCGAATTCGGGAGATGGGGGGGTGGGCGGCGGGGTTGAGGTGGGCGATGTTGGGGGGGCGGGGTTTGGTGGTAGCGGGGGGTGTATATTATAGCGTCCCGGAAGAGTTAGTGCTGCAAGGGGTTCTGGGTATTTGTTCTGTTGTGTTTATGTTGTGTTACGGTGCGGATGTTCTCCTGAAATGTGTTTGTCATTCTTGTTGGGCAGCACGGTGCAGCACGGTGGCAGAGGGGTTAGTGCATCTGCCTCATAATACGAAGGTCCTGAGTAGTCTTGGGTTCAATCCCGGGCTCGGGATCTTTCTGTGTGGAGTTTGCATGTTCTCCCCGTGACTGCGTGGGTTCCCTCCGGCTACTCCGGCTTCCTCCCACCTCCAAAGACATGCACCTGGGGATAAGTTGATTGGCAACACTAAATTGGCCCTAGTGTGTGAATGTGAGTGTGAATGTTGTCTGTCTATCTGTGTTGGCCCTGCGATAAGGTGGCGACTTGTCCAGGGTGTACCCCGCCTTCCGCCCGATTGTAGCTGAGATAGGCTCCAGTGCCCCCCGCGACCCCAAAGGGAATAAGCGGTAGAAAATGGATGGATGGATTCTTGTTTGGTGTGGGTTCACAGTGTGGCGCATATTTGTAACAGTGTTAAAGTTGTTTATACGGTCACCCTCACTGTGACCTGTATGGCTGTTGATCAAGTATGTATTGCATTCACTTATGTGTGTGTAAAAGCCGCATATATTATGTGACTGGGCCGGCATGCTGTTTGTATGGAGGAAAAACGGACGTGAAGACAGGTTGTAGAGGACGCTAAAGGCAGTGCCTTCAAGGCACGCCCACAATATTATTGTCCGGGTGGAAATCGGGACAAATTCGGGAGAATGGTTGCCTCGGGAGGGGCACTGAAATTCGGGAGTCTCCCGGGAAAATTGGGAGGGTTGGCAAGTATGCCCTACGTCTGTGTTTTACCAGATATGTACCGCTCTGTACAGCGGCGTTTTAAAAAGTAATTAATTTTACTTTTTGAAACCGATACCGATAATTTCCGATATTACATTTTAAAGCATTGATCGGCCGATAATATCGGCAGGCCGATATTATCGGACATCTCTAATCACAACGTTTGCTTTTTTTTCTTCATCACTGATTATTACTCACTGCAGACTTTATGAGAACCAACAAACATAATAAAACATCATATACTGTGCAAGGTCTGCTGTCATTAGGGTGCCGACTGCTGGGATGTTCATATATTCCCATTTAGGTGAAGTATGTCTCATAATCCTTGCAAAGACATGGGGTGGGGGGAGACCAAGCGTCTTATTCTGTCGTTCTGGCCATTTTCGGGTCCTAAATGGCTGTCAAAGTGTACAAAGTATACCAGGAATACCTACTCAGACTTCTTCTGTCTAGGTTTAGATGCAGGATGTATCATCTAGAATAAACTTACAGGAAGCAAGGAAGCAGCAGACCACTCGATGTAAACATAAGACAGATGGTAGTGATCACGACGCTGCTGTAAATAGTTTTTATAATAACAATATCACTAATACTGGGCTGATGTGACGCCACATGGGCAGAACCTCGCAAAAGATGGGATAAAGAAAACCAAGAGGGTGGAGAAAAAACAAGTGTTCTTGCATGACTCATTACCAGGTTTAATCAACACACTTATTTTATCAGCTTACTATCAAAATATATTAATATATATTAATATATTGAATATAACAACTTCAGTTTTTCTTGTAAAATGTAGACGTTTTCTGAAAATATGAAGAGACACTTTTTTAAAGGACTTATTTCTAGTAAATGCACAACTTTTTCTTACATTATGTGATTTTGTACGGAAATAAACACAAGTCTGGCTATAAGAATAACAAAATTGCATAATTGTTTGAAGACCTAATGAACCTCTTTGGATTTTTTTTTTCCTTTTTTTTTTTTTTTGAGGAATACTGACATGTTTTCTCACATTCTGTCATGATCCGTGACCCGGATCATGTTTTGTTTAGTCATGTTCTGTTAGTTTTGGACTCCCTGAATTCCTGTTTTGTGCACCTGTGGGTTTGTTTTGGTTACCATGGGCACTGATTCGTTTCACCTGCCTCTGGTTAGTGTTCGGCACGTTCACCTGCTGCTGGGTACTAATCAGAGAGCTATTTAGTCACGTTCCTCGCCACACTCTGTCTGGCTTTGTTGTTTGCTATATGCAACAGTTGGGTAAATTCCTTGTTTTCTATGCTTTGATTCCTGTGCTAATTCTCGCCTTAGCTTCCCGTGCGTTCCGAACGCTTGCCTTTTGTTGGTTTCCTGTATTTTTGTAAGTTCGATGATTTATGAGGAATAAATCATATCCTACCTCACGCTTTTGTCCGGAGTTGTCCGTCTGCATCCCGGGAGAGCAACCCACGCAGTAACACATGACCCACGTGACACATTCTAGGTTTGTTCATGGAAAAACATTTACAATTCTCTTTTTTTGCTATTTTCCTATAAAGTTATAAAACACACTCTTCTCATAGTTCCTCATAGTGCTGTGTGTAAATGCCAAAAAGGCGAGCTTTGGTAATGTTATGATGTGATTGTGCACAACCTTAAAGTGAAGCTAAAAGGCTGATAATTATGTTAGTCCTGCGATGAGGTGGCGACTTGTCGCAGGATTTACCCTGCCTTCCACTCGTGTGCAGCTGGGATAAGCTCCAGCCACTCTGTGACCCCGAGAGGGACAAGCGGTAGAGAATTGAATGGATGGATGGATGGCTGGTTTGCTCTTTGGCTGTCTTAAATGGAATACTTCTTTTAGTACACCTGAAAAAGTATACTGTGTTTACTGTGTAATGTGTACAGTAATTAGTTCCTGACGGCTCACATTTTGACAGTGTAGTGTTGACACAAATCCATTGCACACTTAGCATATTCAATGTTAGACCAGAAGATTGATTGATTGATTGATTGAAACTTTTATTAGTAGATTGCACAGTACAGTACCTATTCCGTACAATTGACCACTAAATGGTAACACCCGAATAAGTTTTTCAACTTGTTTAAGTCGGGGTCCACGTTAATCAATTCATGGTAGCCTAGTGGTATTCAAACACACCAAACCTTACATCCACAAACCTTTCACCTTCATTATTTTCATAGTCTGGACATATTTTCACATTTTATTAATCATAAATTGGGTTAGCATGGTTGCATTAGCCACACTATGCTACCAAAACAACTCTGAACTTTGGACGGACAACTCATTCGAGTCAATAGAAAACCGTTTACCTTGGCTGCTTGGAACTCTAATTTAATTATGTGTGTGGAAATGTTTCATATGTCTTCTAACAGAGGTAACTCTTATATCCGATCTCAATGATTGAATAGTAGGGATGTCCGATAATGGCTTTTTGCCGATATCCGATATTCCGATATTGTCCAACTCTTTAATTACCGATACCGATATCAACCGATACCGATATCAACCGATATATACAGTCGTGGAATTAACACATTATTATGCCTAATTTGGACAACCAGGTATGGTGAAGATAAGGTACTTTTAAAAAAAATTAATAAAATAAAATAAGATAAATAAATTAAAATCATTTTCTTGAATAAAAAATAAAGTAAAACAATATAAAAACAGTTACATTGAAACTAGTAAATAATGAAAATTAGTAAAATTAACTGTTAAAGGTTAGTACTATTAGTGGACCAGCAGCACGCACAACCATGTGTGCTTACGGACTGTATCCCTTGCAGACTGTATTGATATATATTGATATATAATGTAGGAACCAGAATTATAATAACAGAAAGAAACAACCCTTTTATGTGAATGAGTGTGAATGAGGAGGAAGGTTTTTTGGGTTGGTGCACTAATTGTAAGTGTATATTGTGTTTTTTGCATTGATTTAATAAAAATTGAAAAAATTAAAAAATTAAAAATAAAAATAAAAAAACGATACCGATAATAAAAAAACGATACAGATAATTTCCGATTATAAATTTTAACGCATTTATCGGCCGATAATATCGGCAGGCCGATATTATCGGACATCTCTATTGAATAGCCAATGAAATTGTATGTCATATGTTGTTTGATGGGTGGACTTTTGTCAGAAAAGGAAGTAACTTTTGACGGAGTAACAGAAAACGTGGACTGTGCCTCAGCGGTGCAGCAACATTGCACCTTTTGAAATGTTCTTTATTCTGCAAACAATGGGGAAAAACGTGTATTTAGAACACAATACAGTTTTAGGAATGGAGTTGTGTGTGCATGGAGTTGGTGAAGACTTTGATTAAGTATCTCTCATTGAAACACCTCATCGAACTTTAGAAAAACCTGTGTTAAATAAATTTGTGTAGTGTCACTGTCAAATCTGAAACAGGATTAGGTAACAACTCACTCTATAGCAATGCTTCTCAAATAGTGGGACGGTGCAAGGCGCGTGTGACCCTGGGATCATGCTTTATCAGTATTATGCTTCAAATCCAGCTTTGAAAAGCTGAACACTACAAAATATGCTCATTGTAGCCATTAATCCTTTGTCAATTTGAGTAATAAAAAAAAAGGCACAAATTGTTTTATTCATTTTTGTTGTCTAGGTTAAAGTGTTTTTATATATTGTTAATGTTAATCAATTTGAATTCACTATTATTTATTGCGTTTCTTTAATAATTAATTTTCAATATCAATTGGTTCAAGTCGGTCAAAAATGTTTGCATTTTAAATAAGGATTTAATATTTTTTTAATTTTGGGAAAGTGTATGCACTTTGAATCTTTCCTGTTACGGATTAAACAACAATGTTAATAAAGCTGTTTTATTTTAAATTGATCTATATTTCGGTTTTGTTGTTGTTGTCTTTAAAGTTAATAAGGATACAATATTATGCAGAGGTGTACTTATAATAATTTTATTAATTTAATAGACAAATTAATATTAATAGTCGTGGCGCAGAATGGGTTGAAAATAATTGAGATGCACAATTGTATATATATATATATATATATATATATATATATATAAATATATATAAATATATATATATATATATATATATATATATATATAGTCACATTGTGTTTTGTTAGTCATACCTCTGAACTACTTATTTTGTTTCTGAAAGTGTCGGACGAAAAGTAGAAAATCCCTTCTTTTTCAGTCTATTTGAACTCTTATTAATTAGTCCAAGGGTATTCAATGTTTTCTAGACCAAGGACCCCTACATTATTTGAGAGTGGGGACCCCTAAAATATATCTTGCATAAAACTGTTTTAAATTAAACTGATCCTAAAAGTAACTTGTTGACCTGTGGTGTATAGAAATTCTGCTTTTGTTCTTTTTGTCGGGTTGCAAAACGATACATTTTTCAAATCCAAACACTTAAACATAAACTATCTAAGCTTAGAATGGGCTATTGGCTAATCACAGGAATTTTGACGTAGGCTTGTGATTGGCCCTGATTAACTGCTTGAAAGTGTTCTGTGTGTTGATGAATGTGTGCATTGTTGACTTAACATCTTCTGTGTGTTGGATCTATGTTAATGTGTATTTAAAGACTCTTAAATTTGTGGAAAAATATGTTAGTAACATTTTTTTAATTCTGACTGTTGGGCAGAAAAATCCTAAAACATGTTTCTAATCAAAATGGTTTAGTGACAGCTTTTATATTTACTTTGCCACTCTTTAAACCAGTTTAAGGACATTTTGGTGCCATTTGCTTGTTGTACCCCTCAAAATAAACTTCAATGTATGTCTTTTTCAACTTTAAATATTATTATACACATCTTACACTATGCAAAATGTGAACAAGAGCATACTTGCCAACCTTGAGACCTACGAATTCAGGTGATTGGGGGTGTGGGCGGGGTCGGAGGGGATGGGGGCGGGGTTAATGGGGAGGAGTATATTTATAGCTAGAATTCACTGAAATTAAAGTATTTTTTATATTTATATATATATATATATATATATATATATATATATATACACACATATATATATAGTACAGTAAACAGTAATGAAAACACAGTTGTTCTACTAACTGTACTGTACTTGCTGCTTACTTAAAAAAAAAAAATAACACTTACCTTTCACTATTTGAGTAGCCTTTGTTCTGCCATTTGAGTACTGGCGAGCGATCTCTGAACATATCCTTCGCGGATTTGTTGAAAACATCCGCAAATGAGAACGGAATGTTTCTTGCAAGGTGGCCCATAATACTGCGTTGCCGCCGCCTTGTGCTTCTCTGACCGTTCATGAGTGACTATATCCATTCGGCCACCGTGTTATGGGTTATAGATAAACCTATGGATAACGGAGGCATATATAATAGTCTCCTTTTCAGGTGAGAGGACGCTAAAGGAAGCGCCTTTAAGGCACGCCCCCAATATTGTTTGTCCGGCTGGAAATTTTGGATATTATAACTTGCCGTAGTTTTGAAGCAATGCATGATGGGAATCCGGATGTTGTGTGTCAGTGTATTAACGTGCTGGCTGGTATAAACACACGCTGAGAAATAGCTCCGTGCCTGCCTACTTATGGGTTATAGATAAACCTATGGATAACGGAGACATATATAATATTCTCCTTTTCAGGTGAGAGACGACGCTAAAGGCAATGCTTTTAAGGCACACCCCCAATATAGTTGTCCGGCTGTAAATCGGGAGATTTTCGGGAGAATGGTTGTCCCGGGAGATTTTTGGGATAAGCACTGAAATTCGGGAGGGTTGGCAAGTATGAACAAGAGTGAACAGAATATATGGCAAAAGCATAAAGTATAGCCTCATGGCATTTATGCTAATAGCATGTTGACACGTTACAGTGATTCAACAAAAAAATATATATCATTTTAAATTAAATCACTTAAAAATAGAATGTAGCTACGTAACTATGCTTGGATTTTAACTCCCACTCAAAGTTTAAGTAAAATGGAATATGCAGAAAGATGAATAGGTGAACTTACTTTTGTTCTTCTCATGACCTATAGTGAATGATGCAACTTCCTGTGGACCGTTTAACTTGAAAAAAAAAACTAAACATTGAAGTATTTAATTGGTTATACTGTATTTCATGGTAAATTTCAGAAAGCAGGGGAGAACAACAAATGCTATTTTTCTACTGTTAAAGGTAGTTTAAATTCATATTGAAAAATGTATTCAATAAATATGTAATGTTGCTTTATAAGAAGAGCCTGAGTGGTATAAAGTGAAATCACGTGGATGAAGACATGGAGGACAAGCACGGCTCTCGGTGCAGAGCAAAGTATCCCACGAAAGAAGGGGGTGAAGGACCCCACCCCATTCACCAAGCAGTGCAGACAGAGCGAGGTCCAGCAGAGGAGCTCAGCATGCTGCTGGAGTATCCAAAGCCCACTGATCATACATTATAGATGCAGAGAGTGAGCTCTACAACATGAAGCACTAACAACACCAGCTTTGATCATAAATCTCAGATGCTTTTCCTTCACTTTCTGTACACTAAATGTTTTCTTTTTTTTAATTTGAGTGAGACAGGGCAAACAAGCGCATACATTTTTATTGTATCAGTGTTCTTGAGCACTCTGTCAGGTTCTTGCCAGGTCAGCAGCGAACCACAAAAACATACAATTCCTTACTTTGACGTCTGTGTGTCCTAGACTTTCTGTTCCTGTTCTGTATGAAAAGACCCATTAGCAGACAAGCTCAACACTTCAACCCTCTCAACTCAGCTTACCTTTGTGTGTCTATGTGTGTCTGGCATTGATTGGTTTTGATGCATTTGCTGGTCCAAGTATGTCCTCGTGTTACTTTAGCCATGAATTCAGGCAGTAGAAAAGTAAAATAGGACCACAAAATGACTTTGTAAAAAAAGGTCAGCACATTATTTAAGCAGCAAAATAAATGAATACAATATACCACAATAGTTTTTTGTTGTCAGAAAATATATTTTCCTAAATGCAATAGCAACAACAGTATCAGAAGTGAATACTCTTCTCTGCTGTCAAATCCTCTTGAGAGCCTGCGTTCTCTGCAGTGGACATTTTTGGGGGGTCAATTTCTTTTGTCAGGTTTACAATAAATGATCTGATATGCAAAACACAGACGTTCACGGCAAAGGGCACTGGTTCTTATGACATGAAAAAGTAGCAAGTGCTCATGTCCACCACAAAAGACTATCTTCAATACGACATTATGTTCCCAAATCGACCTCAAACTATTGATAAAACACTTAAGTTGCACCTTTAACCACATGTAATGTCTCAATAAAAAGATGTCCTGGTTGCAATGGGAGTACAGTTATTTGATTTTCATTGAACATTTCACTGGGAATACAGGCACTTTTTTATTCTTGACTGTCTTTCAAAATAAGACTGGGAAATGTGTGTTCTCAACAAAAGACCAAAATGTTTTGATAGTTTTCGGGAGGTAATGATATGCAGTGTTTCACATACATTAATTTATTTAACTTTAGGGCCATCACAAACAAAACAAATTGAAAAAAAAAACATTTACTTTAGTTACTATTATCTTTTTATTAATATTAAGATTTGGCTTTACAGAAAAGAAACACGTTATGTTCCAGGTGATATATGTGCTGCCCTCTCCTGGCAATAATGTTTCAAACACATTTGTATTAGAGTTTGAGGTTTAAGTAACAGGCTCCGCATACAGCAATACATTGGCCGAGTAGCACAAAGTTAGCAGTAGTGATGTGGGATACCCTTGATTTTCTTTCTGATTCAATACCGAATAAAATTCAGGCTGGTATTGGCAATACCGATCCAATACCGATACTTTGTGCAAGTATACTGTACCTAATGTGCCTGGTCAAATTTAAAAAGTAATGTATTTTAAGTGTTGCTGCTCATGAGGAATCTAATCTTCAAACAACATAAAATCAGAAGGCGGAATAAATGATGGCGTTATTCCTATCATATCTATATTCAACTATGTATGTAGTTTCTCCAAATAGCATACAATAAAATGACTTGAACAATAAAAACACTTGCTGTATGTACCTTGCGCTAAACAGCATGTGCAATCTATAAAATAGTGTGTACTATTACTATTACTATACTCATTTACTGCACATTCATGTTGTCATGCTCCTACCTGTGGGATTTTGCTATATTTTCAAACAAGCAGGAGACATGTACCACTTTTTATGGGCATTTTAGAAGCAATCGTGAGATGCATCTAAATTGACAACACTTATTTTTCTTTTCTTTTTTTACTGCTGAAGGGGTATAGGAGGGAGGCTGTACGACTGTGATTAAAATGCAAAAAATGCCTACTTCAAGAAGTTTTTAATCATAAAGGATAAATGTCGGTAATATATATCCATTCATGTGAAATTCAAAAAATATATATATTAAATGACACCAAAACGCATCAACTGAATTTGTTCTAATCAGCCCCCTAAATCATCCAGCAGCTATGAAATTATAAAAAGATGTTGCTGAATAAATGGTGTATCTAATATTTATTATATCTGACCATCTAAACATGTTGAAACGTTCACATCCATCGTTTGTCTCCGCAGCACGAGCATTAGTCTCTCACAGCCGTGTGTAGAACAGTGTCAGTTTGCTTGCACGTGTTTTTCAAATGTGCCAAATAAAACGCAAAATAGTGTCCCCAAAACAGTGAGGAGTGTTGAAAAATCACATTGCGCATGCTGTGTAATATATTTGCATTTTATAGTAATAAAGACCGAGATGCAGAATGGATTGCACGTCTTATTCTGTTCACTTAAGAGACGCAATCTCTGTGTTTTAGTACATGCAAATCAGGCCCAAAGCATAAACAGAAAATACTAAGAATAAAAGCCTTTCCTACTTGTCAAACACATTTTATTTTTTTAATCTTCAAAAATTGTTTGCAGGCTATCTGTTGCACTTTGGTGAATTGCAACTGCGTCAACTTCAAGCCTGGGAAGTTGAAGCGACGACAGTGTGAACACTGCAAGCATGGCTGGGTTGCACATGGTAAGATGCCGATTGCTTTGTCCTTCCCTTTCATCAGTTAAATGTGTCAACAGCTTTAAAATGTTTTGATCAAAAACAGTACATGACATTTTCGTTTATCTTTTTCGCGGATTTCAAAGACATTTACAAGTGCTGGTATAATGTATGTTCCACCATTTTTACACGGCCAAAAAAAGGCATCATGGCAAAGTTCTCAGAGTAAAATGAATCACAGGCATTGAGTCACAATTTATGGGTGTGTGTCTCTTTTAGGCGGGTAGGCCGTGCCGCAGTCTGGATGGGAGAATACGAACAAGAGAAATGTGCATAACTTCAAGTGTGTAGAAAACAGTAATGCGCAAAGGAAAGAATAGGGCCAACAGTGAATATGATTTTGCAATGTAATGTCAAGTCGTTTAAACATGTATCTATCTGTATGTTGTAGCTCTCAGCAAGCTGAAGGTGCACCAAATGTACCAGAGCAGCCAGGTGGAGATTGTGCATTCCAACGTGGTGTTTGACATCTGCAGCTTGATGCTGTATGGTACCCAAGCTATTCCCATCCGCCTCAAGATCCTTCTGGACCGCCTTTTCTCTGTCCTCAAACAGGAAGAGGTTATCCAAATCCTCAATGCACTCGATTGGACATTGCAGGACTTCATACGAGGATATGTACTTCAGGTAAAACACATATTTTTGGCAGACCCATGAAACTTTCTCAAAAGAGCATCTTTTCTTTTAATCCGACAGATTAAGTCACCAAATATATTAAAATCATAATTACTATTTGGGTAAAAAAACTTCCATGAGTTGAGTAAATTCCACAAACCGTTCTTGCTCAGTACAATTAGGGATGGTTTGATCCGATACTCAGGATCTGTATTCATCCTATACTCGACAAATTGTATATTGTAAAAATATTTTTGACGTGCCCGAAAGAATCCAAAAGCAAAAACTTTCACGGAAAATGCTCAATTTGTTTAAGATATAGACGGACGCAGCGTCTGCAACGCAATGTAGTACGGTAGCTAACTAGCACAGTTTTTGGAATAAATAGCAAAGCACCATCATGTCAGCTGTGTGAAGTTACTTTACCTGCAAATGAGAGTGAAACACAGTGCAATTTGTATGACATGAGTGTTTTTTTGGAAGATAAAGTTTGCAAGGAAAATATTAGAAAATTTACAAATATTGCGGAAAACAAAGTGCAAATGAAAAGCAACAAGCAGAGCTGTAGAGAAAATTTAGAAACAAAATAATAAAAATAAACACTACTCCATAAGACCAGGAAGCAGAACCAAAAAGGTGTGGAGCAATAAGGCAATCATTCAGTAGCCAGATAAATAATTGACAGAAGTATTTTTCAATTTCAATTCCAATTTATCTAGGATAGGATAGAATTAATTAATTTTGTAACTTTTTAATTGTTTAACTTTTAATTTTTTCAATTTCAATTCCAATTTATAATTTTTTTTAGGATTGAACTTTAATTTCATTGCATTTAAAAAGTAACACAGATCCGTTCAACAGCAGACATACATTTTACAAGGTGACAGAACAGGAACACTGACGGTGCCCCATAAAATATGGTAAAACATACTGCTTTTGCAATAACAAAGATTATGGAAATTGGTCTGTAGTTATTTGCATCAAATGAGTCTCCATCCATCCATCCATCCATTTTCTACCGCTTATTCCCTTCGGGGTCGCGGGGGGCGCTGGAACCTATCTCAGCTACAATCGGGCGGAAGGCACTACACCCTGGACAAGTCGCCACCTCATCGCAGGGCCAACACAGATAGACAGACAACATTCACACTCACATTCACACACTCGGGCCAATTTAGTGTTGCCAATCAACCTATCTCCAGGTGCATGTCTTTGGAGGTGGGAGGAAGCCGGAGTACCCGGAGGGAACCCACGCAGTCACGGGGAGAACATGCAAACTCCACACAGAAAGATCCCGAGCCCGGGATTGAACTCACGCCTACTCAGGACCTTCGTATTGTGAGGCAGACGCACTAACCCCTCTTCCACCGTGCTGCCCAGTTGAGTCTCCACCTTTTAAAAAGAGGAACAACTCCGGCATATTTTCATACGGAGGGAAAAGGTTGTGTGGACAAAGAGAGAAAAATAATATATCAGCCAAAGGATACATCAGCATGTGAGCAGCAAGTTTCACAAATTTAACTTCAAGACTAAGGCATCAGTACTACAACTCGCTTTCAACTCACAGATGGCATTAAACACATCAAGAGGCTTAATTTTCCTGAAGGAAAAACTATTCGGAAGAGAAGAAATAACATCGTTCAGCCATGGAATAAGAAGGTAGTATGCAACGTATGAGAAACAAAGGAGAAGGGCTCATTAAAAGCATTAGATGAGAGTGGGATTGAAGATAGTATTACTGTTGATATAAAGCTGATTAATACAGCTTTTGCTGCTTTTGTTAAGAATTTTATTTAAATGTCTCCAAAACTGCCAAGGGTTGTATAAATCGTGGAAAAATGCATCATTATAAAAATTCAGGTTTAACATTCTTTGATTTAGTTTTACATTGCGTTCCTTAAAAGTCTATATTCCTCCCAATGGTTGCGTTGCTTGAATGAGCAATATTTCGCCCATGCCATATCCCTCTCTTTGAAGGGGCTTATCAGGTCGGAGTTTATCTGGGGAAGATGTGAGCCTTTAACTCTGATGCTTCTTATGGGAGTATGTTTTTTTTGCAACCTTTATTTACCAAGGCTATTCCCATTTAGATTACAAATCTAAATTTTCAAGGGAGTCCTGCACATTCATACACCAGTGTACTGTATTTTTCGGACTATAAGTCGCAGTTTTTTTTCATAGTAGGGCTCCAGTGCGACTTATATATGTTTTTTTCCTTTTTTACTATGCATTTTCGGCAGGTGCGACTTATACTCCGGTGCGACTTATACTCCGAAAAATACGGTAAGTGCCACTGGGAGCAAAGTGGGGATCGAGCCACTCTAACACCCGAGCCACGTCGATCCCGATCTATTAGATTAGTTGCTTCATAACAAAAGAAGTCCCAGCCATCATCCACATAAGGAATTGACTGAAACATGTCCGAGTTAATACTGATCAGATTACTTATGAAGAGATAAAAGTATTTTTTTTTTACACTGTCTAATTTCATAGTCGGAAATTCGAACCTTGGATTTAGAAGGAGCAGTGTGGTTTTCATCCTGGTCGTGGAACTATGGACCAAGTCTATACTCTCGGCAGGATCCTTAGGGGTGTCTGAGAGTTCGCCCAACCAGTCTACATGTGTTTTGTGGACATAGAAAAGGCATTCGATTGTGTCCCTCGGGAAGTCCTGTGGAGAGTGCTCAGAGAGTATGGGGTATCGGACCCCCTGATTGTGGCGGTCCGCTCCCTGTCTGAACAGTGTCAGAGCTTCCCAGTTTCCAGTTAGGTTTGGATTCCGCCAGGGCTGCTCTTTGTCACATTTTCTTTACAACTTTTATGGACAGAATGTCTAAGCACAGTCAGGACGTTGAGGGGATCCAGCTTGGTGGCTGCAGGATTTGGTCTTTGCGTATATTGTGGTCCTCTTGGCTTTATCTGACCAAGATCTTTAGCTCTCACTGGATTAGTTCGCAGCTGAGTGTGAAGCGACTGGGATGAAAATCAGCACTTTCAAGTCCATGGTTTTCGCTTGGAAAAGGGTGGAGTGCCATCTCCGGGTTGGTAAAGCGATCTTGCTCCAAGTGGAGGAGTTCAAGTACCTGAGAGTCTTGTTCACGAGTGAGGGAAGAGTGGTTCGTGAGATCGACAGGCGGATTGGTGGAGCGTCTGCAGTAATGCGGACCCTGCATTGATCTGTCGTGGTGAAAAAGGAGCTAAACCGGAAGGCAAAGCTCTCAATTTATCGGTCGATCTACGTCCCTATACCCACCGATGGTCATGAGCTTTGGCTTATGTCTGAAAGGACAAGATCACGGGTACAAGCAGCCAAAATGAGTTTCCTCCGTCGGGTGGTTGGGGCTCTCCCTTAAAGATAGTGTAAGAATAGGGATGATGTTCGTTAAGAAATTATCGAATCCTCTTATCGAACCGATTCCTTATCGGATCTCTTATCGAATCCAGATAGGTTGCCATAGATGTTATATGACTGGGCCGGCACGCTGTTTATATGGAGGAAAAGCGGACGTGACTGAGGACAGCATGCGGACGTGACTAAGGACAGCATGCGGCTGTTAAAGTGCGAAGGTTTCAGGTGAGGGAGGACGCTAAAGGCACGCCCCCAGTGAGCATATAGTGCTGCTATGTGCGTTGTAAATAAAAAAAATTGCCGACAAACACATCACCAACATGGACGAGTTGCCGCTCCCTTTCGACATCCCGGTGAAGCACACTGCCGATAAGAAGGGGACCAGCACGATAGCGAATCGATACGCACAACGGGGCAATAGAAGTCGGCTTTTACTGTTGTGCTAGATTGCTATGCTAATTGCAACGAGACTGACTTTGAAAATGGGGAGAGGGAATCTGGCGTGTTTGATGGAGAACTTGCCCAGCTGTTCATTTTGGACACAGAAAATGAGGACTTTGATGGATTTGTGGATGAGGATTGATCAAAAAATAATGTGAGTACCGTATTTTTTGGACTATAAGTCGCAGTTTTTTTCATAGTTTGGCCGGGCTCCAGTGCGACTTATATATGTTTTTTCCCTTCTTTATTATGCATTTTCAGCAGGTGCGACTTATACTCCGGTGCAACTTGTACTCCGAAAAATACGGTACATTGATAAATACTTCAATAAAGTACAACCGAACTCAGCTTTGCTCCTGCTGCCTTTTTAAAACAGCATCCATGCATGCTAGCATATGTTTTAAGATAGCGTATGTTTAACCATGCCTGCGCCCCAAAATACGCTGCGCCTTATTTATGCGTTAAATACAGAAATAGCACTCGTAACTGACACAGCGCCTTCTAATACGGTGCTCCCTATGGTCGCGAAAATACGGTATAGTGGCTTTGATAACGGGAACTGGTTTTCAAGAAGGGATTCCAATCCATGGAATCGGTTCTTTTCTTATCGAACAATCGGGAGAACCGGTTTCGAACATCATCCCTAGGTAAGAAGCTCTGTCTTTCGGGAGAAGCTCAAATTAAAGCTGCTGCTTCTCCACATCGAGACGAACCAGATGAGGTGGTTCGGGTATCTGGTCAGAATGCCCCTCGAACGCCTCACTGGGGTGGTGTTTAGGACGTGTCCAACCGGTAGGACGCTGCGAGGAAGACCAAGGACACGGTGGAGAGACTATGTCTCCCAACTGACCTGAGAACGCTTCAGGATCCCCGGGAAGAGCTGGATGAAGTGACTGGGTAGAGGAAATTCTGCTTAGGCTGCTGCCTCCGCGACCCAAATTTGGATCAGCGGAAGAAGATGGATGGATGGATGGATGGACGGATGGATGGATGGATGGATGGAATTTCATGTAATTTTTTTGTATATAATTTTAATTTTCCAGACACAATATATTAGACAATGATCAATAAAGCACTCAGACATTACACCAGATTTGATAATCCTTTAGGGTTACTAAGGAGTATCCAGTCAACTACAGTAGGTTCATTTATCAACCGGGTGAAATTTGCACCAATGAATGTCTATCATTTTTTAAAGAGTGGCTGAGATTGTTGTGATAAAATCTCCCAAAATGATCATTCATCCATCCATTTTCTACTGCTTGTCCCTCTCAGGGTCGTGGGGGGTGCTGGAGCCTATCCCCATTCATTATGTTTCTCAAAATAATTAATAGCCTCAGATAGGGCTAAGGGTGGTCTACTGCACCAATATTTAATATTGTATTTTCATGAAAATTGATACGAATAAAAATACATTAAAAATTAAAACTGGTTTGACTTCTGGAATTTTGAGTTAAGATGAAAAGCTGCATACATTGCCACACTGCTTCCTCTGGAGCCCCTGTCATGAGTAATGACATGTACGGGCTTACGGATGTTAGCCCAAGTCCTGAAAAGATACATTTTTGGTGCAAGGCTCCTGATTTTAAGATGGATAATCTTTAACCCTTTTAAACGATCAATTGTACTTTATAAAAATAACAAAAAAAGTTAAAAAGTAGCTTTCAAAAGAGCCTAAAACCATGCCTGTACTCCAGATGATTTGATGACAACTTTACTTCAGATATGACTTTTTTCGACATTTTAGCCAATAAATCCCTAAATGCTTACGAGGCTAAAATAAAACAACTTAACAATAATTCCGCTTAGGGCCCCTGCGTATACGATAGTATTCCAAGAAAGGTAAAGCATTTTTTGGAGCACATCTTTCAAACTGTGCTGGTCGGCCGCAATCAGGTTCAATACCCTGGAAGATACGAGGTACAGCAGGGAAAGGGTTCTTTCAAGGTTGCTGTGGTCTGACTGCTGTGCAGAGTAAATTTGTAAATGTCACGTCTCTGTCTTACGTTGGGGCCAAACTGGCGGAGTCTTCATGAACAAACAGCGTCAGCTCTCATGTCGATTAGAACATCATCAAGTATTCTCGTCGGGCTGCTTTAATTCATGTTAGCTCATCTAATGGCGGGGGTAGAGTCAGAATCCTCGACAGGCCCTCAATGAATGCTCTGTGATGAAATATTAATTATGGTTACAGCATGGAGCTGCTCCTCACTTTCAAAGACAGATAAACCGACATGTGATCACTACTGGGCCAAGGGGGAAGGCTGCTCTTGTTCGTTCAATATGGACCCTCTTTTTCAAATATGATATATTTGATAGTATATACTGTATGTGTGTCATCTCATTTTCATGCTGTCAACATGCTGAATTTATAGGTATGCTTATGCCTAAACTACTGAAGGGTTGTGACAGAACAGCATCAATTTGGTTGATTGATTGATTGATTGAAACTTTTATTAGTAGATTGCACAGTACAGTACATTATCCGTACAATTTACCACTAAATAGTAACACCCGAATAAGTTTTTCAACTTGTTTAAGTCGGGGTCCACGTTAATCAATTCATGGTACAAATATATACTATCAGCATAATACAGTCATCACACAAGTTAATCATCAGATTATATATATTGAATTATTTACATTATTTACAATCCGTGGGGTGGGATGTGGAGGGGGTTGGGGCGGGGTGGGGGGGGGGGTTAGGTTGGGTTGCTATCATCACTTCAGTCATCAACAATTATATCATCTGAGAAATGGACATTGTAACAGTGTAGGTCTCACTTCGTAGGATATGTACAGCGAGCGGTGACCATAGTGAGCTCAGACAGCATAAGAACAAGTACATACATTTGATTATTTACAATCCGAGGAGGTGGGATGAGTTGGGGGTGGGGGTTAGGCTAGGGTTGTAGTTGCCTGGAGGTGTTCTTTTAGTGCGGTTTTGAAGGGGGATAGAGATGCCCTTTCTTTTACACCTGTTGGGAGTGCATTCCATATTGATGTGGCATAGAAGGAGAATGAGTTAAGACTAGGGATGTCCGATAATGGCTTTTTGCCGATATCCGATATTCCGATATTATCCAACACTTTAATTACCGATACCGATATCAACCGATACCGATATCAACCGATACTGATATATACAGTCGTGGAATTAACACATTATTATGCCTAATTTGGACAACCAGGTATGGTGAAGATAAGGTCCTTTTTTAAAATATTAATAAAATAAAAAAATATAAATAAATTTAAAACATTTTCTTGAATAAAAAAGAAAGTAAAACAATATAAAAACAGTTACATAGAAACTAGTAGTTAATGAAAATGAGTAAAATTAACTTTTAAAGGTTAGTACTATTAGTGGACCAGCAGCACGCACAACCATGTGTGCTTACGGACTGTATCCCTTGCAGACTGTATTGATATATATTGATATATAATGTAGGAAGCAGAATATTAATAACAGAAAGAAACAACCCTTTTGTGTGAATGAGTGTAAATGGGGGAGGGAGGTTTTTTGGGTTGGTGCACTAATTGTAAGTGTATCTTGCGGTTTTTATGTTGATTTAATAAAAAATAAAATAAAATAAAATAAATAAAAACCGATACCGATAATAAAAAAACGATACGATCAGTTTCGATATTACATTTTAAAGCCTGCCGATATTATCGGACATCTCTGGTTAAGACCTTTGTTAGATCTGAATCTGGGTTTAACGTGGTTTGTGGAGCTCCCCCTGGTGTTGTGGTTATGGCGGTCATTTACGTTATGGAAGTAGTTTGACATGTACTTCGGTATCAGGGAGGTGTAGCGAATTTAATAGACTTGGCTCAGTGCAATATGGTTCGCTCGTACCTCATATATAAGGTCACGCTTCTTTTCATTTTGGGTACTGTATGTAAAATGCAAAACATTAAACTTCTTAACTTTTGTGACATTAATAACTTTTTTAAACACTCCAGCTAACCTCTAGCAGGTTAGTCTCCAAAAAATGCAATCCTCAATTTAAAAAATTGAAAAATTTGAAAAAGCGCAACGATGCAGATAAGTGTGACAGTTTGACATTAATGAATGATTATTTTATTCTTAGTAAATTGCAGAAAATCATGCAATTTATTTTTGGCAGTGGTGGTGTGGTCAAGGGTGTGGTTGGGGACGTGTACAGGGCAGTATCCATATGACATCATATGATTTGCAAAAAAGAAGAAAGTTATCTAAAGCATATATACTGTATGTATATACATATATATACTTTGTATAGGTATATGCTTATATATCCATCCGTTTATTTTCTGCTGCTTGTCCCTCTAGGACAGGGGTAGGGAACCTATGGCTCTCGAGCCAGATGTGGCTCTTTTGATGACTGCATCTGGCTCTCAGATTAATCTTAGCTGACATTGCTTAACACAATAAATAATTAATAATTCCGCTGGTAATCACAGTGTTAAAAATAACGTTCAAAATATAAATCATTCTCATGCATTTTAATCATCCATCCGTTTTCTACCGCACCTGTTCAAGAAGTCGCATTAAGGGTAAGAAGTATTTTATTTATTATTGGTTAGTTTCAGAATAACAATGTTATTAAAAAGAATAAGATACTTATTATACTCTAAAAATGTTGGTCGTACTTAAAAATGCACGCATTTAGTTGTATTCAGTGTTAAAAAATACTATATGGCTCTCACGGAAATACATTTTAAAATATTTGGCTTTCATGGCTCTCTCAGCCAAAAAGGTTCCAGACCCTTGGTCTAGGACAGTGGTTCTTAACCTGGGTTTGATCGAACCCTAGGGGTTCGGTGAGCCGGCCTCAGGGGTTCGGCGGAGCCTGCGCCGCGGAGGTCAAGACACACCCAACTCATCGTGTAAATAAAAACTTTTCCCTATCGGCATATTATGGATATCCCCAAATAATGTTACCTCTAATTTTCCATCTGATTTGCAGATGTGTAATTTGTTGTGAGTTCATGTGTTGGTTTTGTTCTTTGAACAAGGGGATGTTCATGCACGGTTCATTTTGTGCACCAGTAAAAAAAACATAACTTTGTCTTGAATTAGAATTTTTTATTTATTTATTTTTTCACTAAAGGGTTCGGTGAATGCGCATAAGACATTTGTGGGGTTCGGTACCTCCAATAAGGTAAAGAACCACTGCTCTAGGATATAAAGATATATCTGTGTGACAAATTGGCATTATTAGTTATTAATATGAATTCATAAAAAATCCAAAACCAGTGAAGTTGGCACGTTGTGTAAATCGTAAATAAAAACAGAATACAATAATTTGCTAATCCTTTTCAACCTATATTCAGTTGAATAGACTGCAAAGACAAGATACTTAATGTTCGAACTGGTAAACATAGTTATTTTTTGCAAATATTAGCTCATTTGGAATTTGATGCCTGTAAAATGTTTTAAAAAAGCTGGCACAAGTGGCAAAAAAGACTGAGAAAGTTGAGGAATGCTCATCAAACACTTATTTGGAACATCCCACCGGTGAACATGCTAATTGGGAACAGGTGGGTGCCATGATTGGGTATCAAAGCAGCTACCATAAAATGCTCAGTCATTCACAAACAAGGATGGGGCGAGGGTCACAACTTTGTGAACAAATGTGTGAGCAAAGTGTTGAAAAGTTTAAGAACAACATTTCTCATCGAGCTATTGCAAGGAATTTAAGGATTTCACCATCTACTGTCCGTAATATCATCAAAATGTTCAGAGAATCTGGAGAAATCACTGCACGTAAGCGACAATGCCCGTGACCTACGATCCCTCAGGCGGTACTGCATCAAAAAGCGACATCCGTGTGTAAAGGATATCACCACATGGGCTCAGGAACACTTGAAACCACTGTCAGTAACTCCAGTTTGTCGCTACATCTGTAAGTACAAGTTAAAACTCTACTATGCAAATCGAAAGCCATTAATCAACAACACCCAGAAACGCCGCCGGCTTTGCTGGGCCCGACCTCATCTTAGATGGACTGATGCAAAGTGTAAAATTGTTTCTGTTGTCTGACAAGTCCACATTTCAAATTGTTTTTGGAAACTGTGGGCGCCGTGTCCTCCGGACCCATGAGGAAAAGAAAACCATCCAGATTGTTATAGTCGCAAAGCTCAAAAGCCAGCATCTGTGATGGTATGGGGGTGTATTAGTTAGTGCCCAAGGCACATCTGTGCTTTCACAGATGTGCCATTAATGCTGAAAGGTACATACAGGTTTTGGAGCAACATATGTTGCCATCCAAGCAACGTCGTCTTTTTCATGGACGCCCCTGCTTATTTCAGCAAGACAATGCCGAGCCACATTCTGCATGTGTTACAACAGTGTGGCTTTGTAGTAAAAGAGTGCGGGTACTAGACTGGCCTGCCTGTAGTCCAGACCTGTCTCCCATTGAAAATGTGTGGCGCATTATGAAGCGTAAAATACCACAACAGAGACCGCAAACTGTTGAACAACTTAAGCTGTACATCAAGCAAGAATGGGAAACATTTCCACTTGAAAAGCTTCAAGAATTGGTCTCATCAGTTCCCAAATGTTTACTGAGTGTTGTTAAAAGGAAAGGCCATGTAACACAGTGGTAAAAATGCCCCTGTGCCAACTTTTTTGCAATGTGTTGCTGCCATTAAATTAAATTAATGATTATTTGCAAAAATAAATTAAGTTTCTCAGTTCCAACATTAAATATTGTGTCTTTGCAGTATATTAATTTGAATATAAGTTGAAAAGGATTTGCAAATCATTGTATTCTGTTTTTATTTACGATTTACACAACGTGCCAACTTCACTGGTTTTGGGTTTTGTAGTTATATTATATTGTTTTGCTTTATTTTTTCTTTTTAGCTGTTTGTTTTGATTCTACAATGTAACAAAGACCATGAAAACCAGGATTTGGAGAATGATGTAAATCCAGATCCATTTTCTTCTCCCACATCAGTAATAATTGTTTTTATTCTACAGATGAACAATATGATAGAAACATTAAATGTGATGACAAATTGTCAAATATTAATTTTAACAGCAGAAGTTTGTATGCGGCAGCACGGTGGAACAGGGTTTAGTGCATCTGCCTCACATTACGAAGGCCCTAGGTTCGATCCTGCGCTTGGGATCTTTCTGTCTGGAGTTTGCATGATCTCCCCGTGACTGCGTGGGTTCCCTCCGGGTACTCCGTTTTTCACCCACCTCCAAAAGACATGCACCTGGGGATAGGTTGATTGGCAACACTAAATTGGCCCTGGTGTGTGAATGTGAGTGTGAATGTTGTCTATCTATCTGTGTTGGCCCTGTGATGAGGTGGCGACTTGTCCAGGGTGTACCCCGCCTTACGGCCAAATGCAGCTGAGATAGGCTCCAGCGACCCCAAACGGGACAAGCGGTAGAAAATGGATGGATGGAAGTTCATATGCAAATTACAACAACATAAAGTACTTTTTAAAACAATTCAACGAACCCTTTTAAGTGATTGCTGTCACAGAAACATGGATTGATGATAAAAAAGGAATAGATTTTGATCTGAAAGGTTATGTATGAACTAAATTATATCAACAGAACCAACAAAAACAGAGGAGGAGTAGCTGTGTATGTGATGAAGAACCTGAACTACCGGTACAAAGTGGTAAAAAAATATGTAATGGCAGAAAATAAGATAAAAAAAAAAAGTATAAAAATAAACTAACTAACATACTGCGAACATGTAGAAAAGTATATTCAATTAAATCAATTATTAGATAGGAACAAAAACAATATGAGAGCAACTTAGGGCATTCTCAATAGCATAATTAAAAATGGCACTAGAGGAATTACCTACAATACTTCTCAGACGGAAACATAAATTATGACAAGATAAAGGAGGTAGTTGAAAGCTTCAATAATTACTTTGTGAATTTTAAACCAAAATTGGAGGGAAAAATACCAGACCCAGTTTCAAATGAGGACTATAATGACACCATCGATAAAAATCCCAACTAAATGTTCCTCATGAAAGTGACACAAGAGGAAATAGTTAAAATCGTGAAAAAATGCAAATTTCGACTTAAATCGATTGTAATGGAATTGATATGGAAACAATAAAAAAGGTTATTGAAGAGATCTCAGGACCATTAATGTATTTTAGTAACCTGTCATTTCAAACAGGCAAATTCCCAAACACAATTAAAATAGCTAAAGTTGCACCAATTTTGTAAGACTCGAGACAAACACCAATTTACAAATTATAGACCTTTTTCTCTACTTCCACAATTTTTTAAAATTATTGAAAAACTGTTCAATAACATATTACAGAGTTTCATACACACACAGAGAACACTCGCTGAGAACCATTTGGATACAGAGCTAATATTTCAACTATGATGGCTTTAATCGAAATTACAGAGGGAATTATCAATGCTAATAGATAGTAAAAAAAATGTGCAGCAGCAGTGTTTATGGATATAACTAAAGCATTTGACACACCTAATCACAATATTTAAATTAAAAAATCAGAACGGTATGACATCGGAGGGTTGGTCTAAGCTACTTGAGCAACAGGATGCAATATGTGAAGCTAGGCCAGTGGTTCTTAACCTTGTTGGAGGTACCGAACCCCACCAGTTTCATATGCGCATTCACCGAACCCTTCTTTAGTGAAAAATAAAATGTTGTTTTTTTTCAAATTCAAGACAAAGTTATATGTTTTTGGTAACACTTTAGTATGGGGAACATATTCTAAGTAACACAGACTTAATTTAGAGTTATTTGGTTAGGGCCAGGGTTAGAGGGTTAGAGGGTTAGGGTTATAATAAGGCCATGCCGAATAATCAATCAATCAATCAATCAATGTTTATTTATATAGCCCTAAATCACAAGTGTCTCAAAGGGCTGCACAAGCCACAACGACATCCTCGGTATAGCCCACATAAGGGCAAGGAAAAACTCACCCCAAGGCATTAATAAGTACTTAATAATGACTAGTTAATAGCCAATATGTTACTAATTTGCATGTTAATAAGCAACTAATTAATGGTGAATATGTTCCCCATACTAAAGTGTTACCATGTTTTTTTACTGGTGCACAAAATGAACCGTGCATGACAGTGACGTGCTGTCAGGGGAGGCAAGTGAGGCAGTGCCTCACCTTGCCACCAGGGGGAATAAAAGCCTTAACCATGAAGATGTTCAAAAACGAAGTAATTAAATAAAATAAGTTTTAATATTTCTCTTTTGGTCTATGCTTTCTATGTGATTTTGGTGTGGTTTCTGTATATTATTCGGGGTGGTATGGCGTAGTGGGTAGAGCGGCCGTGCCAGAAACCTGAGGGTTGCAGGTTCGCTCCCCACCTCTTAACATCCAAATCGCTGCCGTTGTGTCCTTGGGCAGGACACTTCACCCTTGCCCCCGGTGCCGCTCACACTGGTGAATGAATGAATGATAGGTGGTGGCCGGAGGGGCTGTAGGCGCAAACTGGCACACACAACAGCACCACCTAGTGGCACAAGTGCCAATTATCCTGTATGCTTCTATTGCTTTTTGTTCCAGTATATATCTAACTGCATTGTTGATTTTACATGAGTCCTACATATATGTGCACTTCGTGTGTACATTAATGTGGTTTTCTTTTTGTGCTTAGTTTTACAGTAACTTCGTTGTAGAAACTACCAACTACCAAGTTGTTTTGTCTCTAATTCAAAGGACTGTTTCCCTATCTGCCAAACATCCAGGGAGGCCCAAATAATATACAGTTTGTAAAATAAACCAGGGGTGTACAAAGTGAAACCTGGTTTATGGTTTGAGTTTATTTCGAACATGCATACAATTACAACATGATACATCACCAGTTTCTCTTTTCAACATGTTTGAAAAGGAGTAGAAAGAAGCAGACCTTGTTTAATCTTATCCATTTTCCATTACATAGCAATTTTTTGTACTTCTTGTTCTCAATTTATTCACAATATGCTCCATAAATATTAACATAAATAAATACATAATAGTGAAGTAAGTTGTATTTCATATAGTGAGATGAATAAGATTATTAGTAAGTTCAGAATGTTTATCATGGTTCTTCTTCTTTCTACAATTCAAACACTTTGAATTTCAACATTTTCTTGAATTGGATCATATTAGTACATTGTTTGATTTCTTTATTTAATTCCTTCCATAATTTAATCCCACATACAGATATACTAAAGGTCTTAAGTGTTGTACGTGCATACAAATGTTTTAAACTACATTTTTCTTTAAGGTTGTAATTCTCCTCTTTTGTTGAGAAGAATTGTTTTATGTTCTTAGGTAGCAGATTACAGTTTGCTTTATGTATAATTTTTGCTATTTGCAAATGCACTATATCTTGGAATTTCAATATTTCTGGTTCAATAAATAAGTGGTTTGAGTGTTCTCTATAACCAACATTATGTATTATTCTTATTGATCTTTTTGGTCCAATACATACAAGCTTTATTCATTATTGATGTATTTCTTGCCACCGTATGTTGTAGATTTTTATATGAGATTTCCAGTTCATTTGTATCATCAATCATTACACCTAAAAAATTGAGTTCATTTACACTTTGAATGTCTATTCCGTCCATTTGTATTTGTGTTTGACCTTCTCTTCTACTGTTACTGAGTATCAGTATTTTAGTTTTACTGATGTTTAAGGATAGTCTGTTTTTGTCAAACCATCTTTTTAATTTGTTCATTTCATCTCTTATTATTTGTACTAGCTTCTGTGTGTTCTCTCCTGAACAAAACACTGTTGTATTGTCCGCAAATAATACTAAATTTAACTCATTTCTAACTTATCCAATATCATTTATATAAAGATTGAACAATTTTGGTCCTAGTATTGATCCCTGGGGTCCACTACAGGATATATTTAGTGTTGTAGGCGTGTGTGCGCCTAGCTCAGTGGTTCTTAACCTGGGTTCGATCGAACCCTAGGGGTTCGGTGAGTCGGGCTCAGGGGTTCGGCGGAGGTCAAGACACACCCATCGTGTAAATAAAAACTTCTCCCTATCTGCGTATTACGGATACGACAACAGCAGAAGTCAGACTGATTTGCAGGTGTGTAATTTGTTGTGAGTTTATGCACTGTGTTGGTTTTGTTCTTTGAACAAGGTGATGTTCATGCACCATTGACGTGCAGTGAGGTTTGAGGTTGGGGAAGCACTGACCCACTAGTCAGATTTACAAACATACAGTATGATGCTAAGTCACTGACTCACAAGTCAGATTTACAAACATGACAGTATGATACAATGGCACTGGCTCAAAAACACAAAAACACACGGTATGATGCTAGAATAAAACATTTCAACACACTTAACACACAATTAATACAGCACTGCAAAGCAGACACTAGACCAGGGGTCCCTAAACTTTTTGACTAGGGGGCCGCATTGGGTTAAAAAAAATTGGCCTGGGGCCAGGCTGTGTGTGTGTGTGTGTGTGTGTGTGTGTGTGTGTGTGTGTGTGTGTGTGTGTGTGTGTGTGTGTGTGTGTGTGTGTATTCGGGCTGTGAATCTTTGGGTGTCCCACGATACGATTCAATATCCATCCATCCATCCATTTCCTACCGCTTATTCCCTTTTGGGGTCGCGGGGGGCTCTGGAGCCTATCTCAGCTACAATCGGGCGGAAGGCGGGGTACACCCTGGACAAGTCGCCACCTCATCGCAGACGATTCAATATCGATTTTTTTTTTTTTTTTTTTTTTTTTCAATTCAACACGATTCTTGAATAAAAACGATTTTTTTTTTCCCGATTGCAAACGATTCTCTATTCATTCAATACATAGGATTTCAGCAGGATCTACCCCAGTCTGCTGACATGCAAGCAGAGTAGTAGATTTTTGTAAAAATCTTTTATAATTGTAAAGGACAATGATTTATCAACTGAGTGCAATAACGTACATTTGTTTTAACTATTAAATTAACCAAAAATATGACTTATTTTATCTTTGTGAAAATATTGGACACAGTGTGTTGTCAAGCTTATGAGATGCGATGCAAGTGTAAGCCACTGTGACACGATTGTTCTTTTTTTTTATTTTTTATAAATGTCTAATGATAATGTCAATGAAGGATTTTTAATCACTGCTATGTTGAAATTGTAACTAATATTGATACTGTTGTTGATAATATTCATTTTTGTTTCACTACTTTTGGTTTGTTCTGTGTCGTGTTTGTGTCTCCTCTCAATTGCTCTGTTTATTGCTGTTCTGAGTGTTGCTGAGTCGGGTTTGGTTTTGGAATTGGATTGCATTGTTATGGTATTGCTGTATATTGTTTTGTTGGATTGATTAATTTAAAAAAATAAATAAATAAATAAAAATACAATTTTTGAATTAATTTTTTTTTTTTTTAAAGAGCAGCACGGTGAAAAAGGGGTTAAGTGCATCTGCCTCACAATACGAAGGACCTGAGTGGTCCTGAGTTCAATCCCGGGCTCGGGATCTTTCTGTGTGGAGTTTGCATGTTCTCCCCATGACTGTGGAGGTTCTCTCCGGGTACTCTGGCTTCCTCCCACCTCCAAAGACATGCACCTGGGGATAAGTTGATTGGCAACACTACATTGGCCCTAGTGTGTGAATGTGAGTGTGAATGTTGTCTGTCTATCTGTGTTGGCCCTGTGATGAGGTGGCGACTTGTCCAGGGTGTACCCCGCCTTCCACCCGATTGTAGCTGAGATAGGCTCCAACGACCCCCCCGCGACCCCAAAAGGGACAAGCGGTAGAAAATGGATGTATTTTTAATTAATGAGAATCGATTCTGAATCGCACAACGTGAGAATCGCGATTCGAATTCGAATTGATATTTTCCCACACCCCTAATATATACACATTTATATATACATATACATATATATATATATAATGTATATATATATACATACATATATATATACATATATATACAAATATATGTATATATATATATATATGTATATATATATATATATATATATATATATGTGTGTGTGTATATCAGTGAAGTGCAGTCAGGGGAGGCAGGTGAGGCGGGCCTCACGTGCCATCATGGAAAGAAAAAAAACGTAAAAAGAAAAAGAAAAAATTTAATTGTTATATGTATCCAGTGATTATACTATAAAGTTATTTTCCATTTAACTTCACCAGTTTTAGATTATTTTTATTCAAAATCGCTGAATTTTCACATTTGCCGTTCAAATACTGAGAAGAGACTTGCGGTGAGTCATCAGCCAGTTGAGCCTCACCATGGATTGCGCAATGACTCGGCTAACTGCTGGCCTGCTGTGCAGTGAGACCTTATTGCTATATGAATTATATTATACATTTCTTTAGTTTAGCTAGCTGTGGTATATAATGTACAGTGTATTTTGTCAACAACTGTATGTGTGTAACGTATTTCTTGTGCTGAGCAATCATAAAACGGCTGCAAAAGACGCACTGTGTGAGGCTCGCAGTAATCCCGCCTCCTGGTGGTAGAGTGCGGTAGTGATCCCAGAGATCATTCATGCGACGACTCGGCTGCCGAAGAAGTGACAACAAGCAGCAACAGTTAGCAGTGATCGTTTATTTTTTCCTCTTGCCTGGACTTTTAACATGGAGGATTACATATCTAAAATAAAGCGGTTTCTAAACTGGACTTTCAATCAAAGCAGGAGGTAATAATTAAAGGAACATCTCCATCGAGACAGAGAGACTTTTAAAACTGAAGAAAGATAAGGAAGACTTCTATGAACAAGTTATCGATGCTTTTGTTCAAAAAGAGCTGCGCATGGACTTCATTTATAAGTAAAGGAAAGACCATAATAACGTTTTTTTAATTAAATGTGCTTTTTTGTGTGCTACAGTTTGTATGTGTAAAGTTAAAGTTAAGTTAAAGTACCAATGATTGTCACACACACTAGGTGTGGTGAAATTTGTCCTCTGCATTTGACCCATCCCCTTGATCACCCCCTGGGAGGTGAGGGGAGCAGTGGGCAGCAACGGCGCCGCGCCCGGGAATCATTTTTGGTGATTTAACCCCCAATTCCAACCCTTGATGCTGAGTGCCAAGCAGGGAAGAATGCTGGTATGAGCTTTTAAACATAACCCGTTAACTGCTGCCAATCAAAAGGTGAATAAGATACTCTTTAGGGTTCATATGTTTGTAAATCTGACTGTGATGAAGTCAGTGCCTCACCAGCCATGAACCTCACCGCACGTCACTGATGATGTCACGTTATCGATGGGAAAATGCATTTTTAAACAACATGATTTGCCTGAGCGGCTAGGAGACCCCGAGAGTAACAAGCGGTAGAAAATAGATTAGAAAGGACAAATAAAATACAAAAACTTGAGATATCCCGCGGGCCGGATTTTGGACGCTAGCAGGCCGTATTCGGCCCACGGGCCGTAGTTTGGGGACCACTGAGCTAAACTTCACCGCTGCCGGGTATATATAAGACCAAAGAAAACAATCTGAAGTCGTCTTTATTTTTTACAAACCCTGTTTCCATATGAGTTGGGAAATTGTGTTAGATGTAAATATAAACGGAATACAATGATTTGCAAATCATTTTTCAACCCATATTCAGTTGAATATCCTACAAAGACAACATATTAGATGTTCAAACTGATAAACTTTTTTTTTTTTTTGCAAATAATCATTAACTTTAGAATTTGATGCCAGCAACACGTGACAAAGAAGTTGGGAAAGGTGGCAATAAATACTGATAAAGTTGAGGAATGCTCATCAAACACTTATTTGGAACATCCCACAGGTGAACAGGCAAATTGGGAACAGGTGGGTGCCATGATTGGGTATAAAAGTCGATTCCATGAAATGCTCAGTCATTCACAAACAAGGATGGGGCGAGGGTCACCACTTTGTCAACAAATGCGTGAGCAAATTGTTGAACAGTTTAAGAAAAACCTTTCTCAACCAGCTATTGCAAGGAATTTAGGGATTTCACCATCTACGATCCGTAATATCATCACAGGGTTCAGAGAATCTGGAGAAATCACTGCACGTAAGCAGCTAAGCCCGTGACCTTCGATCCCTCAGGCTGTACTGCATCAACAAGCGACATCAGTGTGTAAAGGATATCACCACATGGGCTCAGGAACACTTCAGAAACCCACTGTCAGTAACTACAGTTGGTCGCTACATCTGTAAGTGCAAGTTAAAACTCTCCTATGCGAGGCAAAAATCGTTTATCAACAACACCCAGAAAAGTCGTCGGCTTCGCTGGGCCTGAGCTCATCTAAGATGGATTGATACAAAGTGGAAAAGTGTTCTGTGGTCTGACAAGTCCACATTTCAAATTGTTTTTGGAAACTGTGGACGTCGTGTCCTCCGGACCAAAGAGGAAAAGAACCATCCGGATTGTTAAAGGCACAAAGTTGAAAAGCCAGCATCTGTGATGGTATGGGGGTGTATTAGTGCCCAAGACATGGGTAACTTACACATCTATGAAGGCGCCATTAATGCTGAAAGGTGCATACAGGTTTTGGAGCAACATATGTTGCCATCCAAACAACGTTACCACGGACGCCCCTGCTTATTTCAGCAAGACAATGCCAAGCCACGTGTTACATCAACGTGGCTTCATAGTAAAAGAGTGCGGGTACTAGACTGGCCTGTCTGTAGTCCAGACCTGTCTCCTATTGAAAATGTGTAGCACATTATGAAGCCTAAAACACCACAACGGAGACCCCCGGACTGTTGAACAACTTAAGCTGTACATCAAGCAAGAATGGGAAAGAATTCCACCTGAGAAGCTTAAAAAATGTGTCTTCTCAGTTCCCAAACTGAGTGTTGTTAAAAGGAAAGGCCATGTAACACAGTGGTGAACATGCCCTTTCCCAACTACTTTGGCACGTGTTGCAGCCATGAAATCCTAAGTTAATTATTATTTGCAAAAAAAAAAAATTAAGTTAATGAGTTTGAACATTAAATATCTTGTCTTTGTAGTGCATTCAATTGAATATGGGTTGAAAATGATTTGCAAATCATTGTATTCCGTTTATATTTACATCTAACACAATTTCCCAACTCATATGGAAACGGGGTTTGTAGATCTTAGTAAATCAAGCCCCAAGTGTTATAACAGTAGACTTTTACAACAGAATAGTTTTTTCAAGCTCTTGCTTCTCCTGTCACTATTGCTATTCATGACTCCTGCTTGCCTAACACTGGACTTCACTGTATTTGTTTACCGAGTAGACACGTGACATAAACACTTCCTATTCCACACTTAATGTGTACTGTGTTGGAAATCAGCACATCTTTGTACTGAACTGAGGGTTCTGTACCATAAAATGGGATTAAGAATATGTGTACTGTTACACATGTCTTTCATCTGATTCCTTTATTTAACACAGTGCATCTTCTAGCCTTATTAAATGTGTATTAGTGACCCAAAATACAAGACTACAGTAATGTTGAAATTGTGTCTTTCTCCCCTCTTCCTCCGTTCCATCCCTCTACTCCACCTGGTTGTTTTTCCCATTCCCCACTGATCTGTCAATAGGATGTGGCGGGGAAAGTGTTGGATCGTTGGGCCATCATGACATTTGAGGAGGAGATTGCTACCTTGCAGCAGTTCCTGCGGTTTGGTGAAACAAAGTCCATAGTGGAGCTCATGGCTCTGCAAGACAAGGAGGGACAATCAGTGTTAGTTCCCAGCACTCGCACCAACTCAGATATCCGGACTTTCATTGAGCGTAACACCCCTTGCACGGCCGCCAACTTGTCTCCAAACAAAACAGAGAAGCTGAGCAGCAGCAGCATGCACCACTTTGAGAACTTCATAAACAGCATGGCCTTCATGCTGCCTTTCCAGCTGTTAGGCTCTGTTCCAGCTCCAATACTTGGCTCACGCCCGCAGCTTCACCAACAACACCGACAGTCTTTTCGAAGGTTGGTCCAGCCTCAGAGCGAGAGGCAAGATCATCAAAAGCCAGACTGTGCACTAACGGAGAACCACCTTCATATTCCCCTTCCTACGGAAAATAGCCATGTATGTTCCAGATCTGTGATATTCCCTGAGGATTTGGACCAAGGTGGAGACAAACCACTGGACAGTCTTTCATCTACTACAAAGATTGAGGCAGAAGATTTCTCTAACAGTGACAACTACTCTGATGGACCCCTTACACCTTGCACACCCTCCATGAGCTCTGATGTGACACAAATGTCCCCTGAGGTGACGCAGCGCAACGGGAACAGTGGGGGTGTGAACTCTGTAGGAAATGGGGTTGTAGGATCTCTAAAAAAGGGACGTGTGTATTGCAATGCCTGTGAGAAGACCTTCTACGACAAAGGCACGTTGAAAATCCATTACAATGCAGTGCACTTAAAGATTAAGCACAAGTGTACAATAGAAGGATGTAACATGGTGTTCAGCTCACTGCGCAGTCGCAACCGCCACAGTGCAAACCCTAACCCACGACTTCACATGCCCATGAATCGTAACAACAGGGACAAAGACTTACGAGGCAACTTGTCTGCCGATGAGGGCTCTCCAAGGGAGAGCAAGCCCGAATATGGCTCACCCATCCCGATCTGTTCTGCTGAAAGTCACAAGTCGGTTCCAAGCTACATGGTCAGTCAAGTGGACACATGCCCTAAGATTCACACCAGCTCATTCCCCAGCATAGGCCAGGGTGGCATTCTCTTCCCCAATTTGAAGACAGTACAGCCAGTCCTGCCTTTCTATCGTAGCCTTGTCACACCAGCAGAGCTGGCCAACACCCCAGGCACTCTCCCGTCACTCCCTCTCCTGCCGTCTTCTGTGTCTGTCAAACCTACCACTCTTCCTGACATCTGCAACGCCGAACCAATACCAAAGAAAAAGTCTCGAAAGTCAAGCATGCCAATAAAGATAGAGAAGGAGATGATGGAGCGAGATGAGCAGATGGATAAGGGTGGTAACGTTGAGGAGAACTTTCCTTTACTAAACAGAGGTAAGGAAGAATGTGATGGTCACCAAGCAGAAGGACAAATGTACTTTGATGAGCACAAAGGGAATAGGGTGTATTTTGGGGATGAGGGAGA
Organism: Nerophis lumbriciformis; assembly: GCF_033978685.3. Classification (NCBI taxonomy): domain Eukaryota; kingdom Metazoa; phylum Chordata; class Actinopteri; order Syngnathiformes; family Syngnathidae; genus Nerophis; species Nerophis lumbriciformis. Next base: position 18,577,111 of record NC_084553.2, on the reverse strand, counting down.
AAGGCAAAGTCGAAGGCCTATGTTGGAGCAGAACATAGAGATGACAAAGGAAGATATTGAGGAGGACACAAGAGGACAAATAGTGGAAGAGTGCAACAACAGCTCAATGTCCCCTTTCAAAACTAGGTTTAACAAGACTCTCCGAGGCAATCAGGAACTCAACCCTAGTGAGGAAAGTAATGGCAGAGAGTTTAAGAACTCCTTACCTGAAGACGACTATAGTCCAGAGCTCAAGTGGAGTGAGCACAGGCTGACAAATGGGAGTGCTCTGCCAATCTCAGTCCACCACAAGGGTGGATCTAAAGACTCTTTAGATAACCACTGTGACTCGGGTTTGTCTGACCTTGAGCCAAATGCTGACCAACTTCACCACTGTGAAATCTGCGCTATGGCCTTTAATAACCCCCAGAGTGTCAAGATGCATTACCAAAATGTGCACCTCAAGGAGATGCACGTGTGCACACTGGATGGTTGCACTGCAACCTTCACCTCACGCCGGAGCAGAGACAGGTGAGACCATTTCAAGGTTTTGCAGAATAATTTAAATAAATAAATAATTTGTGAATTAGCCTTTAGTTAGGTAATTATGATTATAATTAAACACATGACAAATGTTTTATGCAACTGAAAATATTTCATAACTAAATAGAAAAATATCAAACAATGTAACAGCATGAAAATAATAAAACAGTTCCACAAAACTGTAGTTTTTAGTAGTACAGACGAACAAATGTAGAAAAAAATCCAAATTAAATTTTAATATCATCGGCTGCCACAGTGCTGACTCTTGGCTCTCTCCGGCAGAACAGGAAGGGGAGGACGCAAGTGTGACTGAGTGAGCTGCAGAGAGAGAGAAAGGCGTGCTGTTGGCACAGATAGGGGAAATACAAACTCTGAAGAAAATCTATTCATTTGTTGGAAATATATTGTTAAAAACTGCAACAAAAGTATTGATCAATTTAGTATGAATTTGATACCAATATTCACATTGGTATTGATACTATCGAAATTTGGATTGATACGCCCACTTCTACAATTTAGCGTGTCTGTCTTCATGCAGTATTTATACAGATTATATATGCTGATTGCCAGAACCCACAATACTGCGCCCGAATTGTCAACTCTCAAACCTGAAACTGTTTGATACGGCTGTTTTTGTGTCTAAATTTCCATGTTTGGAAGGTACGTGAATATTGGCAGTAACGTATAAACAGTTGTAAGAAGGAGGCAATTGCGCTGCAACGACAGATGATGGAGAAGAAATATTTCGTGCATGTGAACATATTTGGATTGGCAGAAATAAAAAAATATTAGACACAACGTCTTCAGCAATGCCATGTTATAGCTGCTGGATGACTTAAAAGGCTAATTTGTAGCCAGAAGACACCAAAACAAATTAAATGAATTTGTTTTGGTGTCTGCTGGTGTTTTAATAAACTTTTCTTATGGCTTTAATTTTTTTGTACAGGGAATATTTTTTTAATATACATCCTATATAAAAAAAATTATTGCAACATGCAATTTTTTACAAGTGCATCATTTTAGCGCACCATTGCAGTTATTGCTGGTGCTTTTTGACACAACACCAGCATCTCCCAGAGTGAGAGTGCTAAAAATTGTCTCTGTTGTCCAGATCGCGCTTCTATATTGTCTAGATAAGGTGACACACATTATAGTTGTGTGTTGCATGTTCCACAACATAACAAACTACTACATTTTGGAGCAACTGGTAGTATGTGCAAAATCCTCGCATTCAGTCTTAAAAGATCACCCACTAATAGTACCTGCAATTTTATAGTTTGCACACACAATTTAGCACTTGTTATTTATATCTTAGTCGAATAGATCCTCATACTTTGTTTCAGTTAGCATTCACACATGTATTTCTGTCGGCAGACAAAATAATGCATGAAGTCACATCTCGATTGGACCATGTATTTGACGTGTAGACTGTGTGATGAAAAACACGCATCCAAAACCACATGACCTCTTCTGGGTCACATACACTCGTAGGACTTTTGTTTCTATAGTGGAAGTTTTACTAGCTGAGATTTTAGAAATAAAAAAAAATAAAAAAAAATTCAAATCGGTCCCGAAGTTCTTCCGTTTTACACACTGACGGAGATGTGCTGCAAATGTATAATATTATCAACTGTAATGAGAAAAACAACCTTTGTATGTTTAATTACTCTGTAATTACAGTGTTGGGTTTTACCTTCGCCTGGTTTTGCTCGCAGTTGGTGACATTATATATATTGTTTTGGTGTGTTGGTGCAGTTGGTGTTCACACTTGGTTAACTCAGCACTAGAGTTCCTTTGTGAGTGGCTTGTTTGATTTTTTACATCTTTACAAAATGTATATCCTCTTCGGAAAGAATAATTGGGTATAATTGCACCATAAAAACAAAAACCCTACAGTGTATGTGACCCATAAACCGCGATGTTGTTTTGAATGCATAAGTCGCAAGTTAAATATATGTGATACAATAAAGGTGCAACCTCTAGCATATACCTAATTGAGCCCATCCATCCATCCATTTTTTTACCACTTATTCCCTGAGGGTCGCGGGGGGCGCTGGAGCCTATCTCAGCTACCTAATTGAGCAATATTTCCAATTGTCAACAAAAATCTTTAGTAGGGCTGTCCCGATCTGATATTAATATAAAAGTCTGACATCAGCAAAAAATCAGATTATATCAGTTTGCATCTAAAATCTCTGACATAAGCTTTTATACACGCAGTCCTGCAAATTTTGGAAAGCTGTTCCGAAACTCCTACACTGTCTTCGTCTCCACAGATTTGTTGTGCATGCACAAACTGACGGATGTTCCAGTGGATGCTTTCCATACTTAGATTCTGCGTGCATGATTTGGTTTCAATAAACCACTTTCTTGAGGAGTAGCCATGTTTTTATGTTCAGAACCGATTTCATCAACGAGGACCCCAAAAAACTTTGATAAGCACTGATCTTGTCAACATATCTCATCAATTAATCTTGGTAATACACGTTTTCAACTGTAAGGAGACTTTGTGGGCATGATAACATTCCATGAACTAAATTTTTTTTCTCCGCAGACATAGTGCCAATTTGAATCTTCACCAGAAGCTGATGACCAAAGATCCCGTCTACGTCAGCAACAACCTCTACCCGACATCATTCCACAGCAGAGAGAGCAACTCTGATGCGAGTCTAGACGACTGCCAGGACCAGTGTGACAGGAATCTCCCCTCTGTGATCTGCAGGGGGAAAAATCGCATGGGCTTGGTCTACCCCATGAGCAAAACGCCCACAGCACAAGAAAGCAGTGATACATCTCCCAAAGGAGACACACAGGGATTAAGAGAGGGTGGCGATGGGACAGTGCTGGACCTGAGCACCTCCTCCTCCTCTGCCCCGCCTCATTGCAGCAGCAGTGCTCCATCCTACTGGGACTCGGATGGAGTTGCTAGTGAGGACGAAGAGGCGGTTGAAGAGGATGCAGAGGCACTCCCTATGGAGGACAGTGATCTCTCATCCCATCACAGCTCTGATGGGATCAGTGTAGAGAGGCCTGTGGGGGAGCAACCATCACGTGGGGGAGAGAAGAGCACAGTTTTTGGTGGGGAAGTACAGATGGGGCTCCAGGGAGGGAGGAGTGCGTCTCCAATAACCTGCCAAATGTGCCAAAAGGTCTACAGCAACAAGGGGACATTCAGGGCCCACTACAAGACAGTCCATCTCAGGTTGCTTCACAAATGTAAAGTCCCCGGGTGCGACACTACATTTTCTTCAGTACGAAGCAGAAACAGGCATAGTCAGAACCCCAACCTCCACCGGAACCTGCTTGTTAGTGCCGGGGCCACAGCGGACCAGCAACAGGCAGATTTCATTTAGTCTACATTTAGAGCACCTAAATGAGCACTTTTTCAATTCCATATTTGAGTCAAGAGTACAAGTACAATCATCAGTGTACAAAGAAGTGAAAGAGACACGTGTCAGTGAATGAACTGCAAATATAGATGTTGGACTGTCTTGTATTTGCTTTGCCTTATGCTTCACATATTTCGATTCAAATTGTCCATCCTTTGTTGTTGTCGTGGTTTTAATGTTCCAAAGGTGTGACTAATCAATCAAGACCAATCTGTGAAGAAACTTGAATGTGTGTCATGTGCTTATTAATTTTGTCCACATCCAATGTTGCTCTGTTCTGTGCTTAGCTTGACTAGTAACTTAAGAACTTGTAAGATGTTTTGTGATCTAGATTGTTCTTTGTGTTTGCTTTCCTAATTGATACATCTTGCAAATGTTCACCAAAGACGTTGAGACTACTTGGAGAGGATAAAGACCTCATCATATGAGCAGTGTTGCCAACTCAGCAACATTGTCACGCGATAATGCAAATTTTGGTTTGGGTCTGATACCAAATAAAGAGGGACAGTATTGCCGATAACCATATTGTTTGTTGATCATGATGACATTACGAATACAAAACAGGACAACACTTTTAGGCAAACAAAAAAAGTATTTATCTTTCTTTTTATAGTTGTATTTTATTATTTATAAACAATGTAACAATAACAAAAATGACAACTATCGACTTTTATTAAATATAATTGTTCGGAGCAAAATAAAGTCAACAGTGCAAAATATGTCAAGAAAAGCTTAATTTTGCAAAGCCCTGCTGCAACCTATTCCCTGACTTTAGAAACAATGAATGACAATGTATTTACAATATATAAATACAGTGTTTACCATACACACAATTTGTAGTGCCACATTCAGATTTGCAGCTACAATCACATTTTATATATTTTAAAAGGACTATCTGTTGAAGCTCCATACAATAGGTGGCAATATGCATTGTAACACATTCTCAAGGTGTCATATGCACCTGCTCTGCCAGAGAATTAAAAGACATAGCGGGAGACATCAATGTTCTTTTTTTTTTTTTTTTTCTGTATAACATTTACAAATTTTTGACTTTGTTATTGTATTTAGCGAATATTTAGATCCCTCCAGATCACAGGTGTCACACTCAAGGCCCGGGGGCCAAATGTGGCCTGCCACATCTTTTTATTTGGCCCACCAAAGGCTGGAAATAATGTGCATCAAAGTATTTTGTGGGTAAATATATTTGTTCTTTTAATTTTGATGGAAAGAAATCACTGCATATTAGATTTGATTTGATTCTGATTCTTTGGGTGAAAATGTCATCCAGTAGCGATTCTCGATTAAACACGATTCTCATATCATATTATTTGGTATATAAATTACAAGACAGCATTTTTAAAACAGGTTACTGGTCGAAAAAACTTCTCTTTGATGCTGACGTACAACTTTTATGCACAGTGCTTGCTTAAAAAAAAAGTATTTTTAACAATGTATTTTTAATATTATATTTACAAAAACCATATAATCTTAATCTAACAAAAGAAAATAGAGCAACTCCAACCAAATCCCAGTTTTACAATACCGTGCATTGAATTTTACAAAGCTAATGAGAAAAACAAAACAAAAACTTGAAGAACACAATACCAAATGAAGAAAAAACGCAAATGTATACATGCAACCGTATCAATAATAATAATAACATTAATTATATAGTTATTTCATGTTTTCAATCCAAAATGTGATTATTTAAAAAAAAAAATGTTGGCAAATAAATATATCGAATCGTTACACCGCCTATACACACACACACACACACACACACACACACACACACACACACACACACACACACACACACACACACATCTACAAACCCCGTTTCCATATGAGTTGGGAAATTGTGCTAGATGTAAATATAAACGGAATACAATGATTTGCAAATCCTTTTCAACCCATATTCATTTGAATGCACTACAAAGACAAGATATTTGATATTCAAACTCATAAACTTTTTTTTTTTTTGCAAATAATAATTAACTTAGAATTTCATGGCTGCAACACGTGCCAAAGTAGTTGGGAAAGGGCATGTTCACCACTGTGTTACATGGCCTTTCCTTTTAACAACACTCAGTAAACGTTTGAGAACTGAGGAGACACATTTTTTAAGCTTCTCAGGTGGAATTCTTTCCCATTCTTGCTTGATGTACAGCTTAAGTTGTTCAACAGTCCGGGGGTCTCCGTTGTGGTATTTTAGGCTTCATAATGCGCCACACATTTTCAATAGGAGACAGGTCTGGACTACAGACAGGCCAGTCTAGTACCCGCACTCTTTTACTATGAAGCCACATTGATGTAACACGTGGCTTGGCATTGTCTTGCTGAAATAAGCAGGGGCGTCCATGGTAACGTTGCTTGGATGGCAACATATGTTGCTCCAAAATCTGTATGTACCTTTCAGCATTAATGGCGCCTTCACAGATGTGTAAGTTACCCATGTCTTGGGCACTAATACACCACCATACCATCACAGATGCTGGCTTTTCAACTTTGCGCCTATAACAATCCGGATGGTTCTTTTCCTCTTTGGTCCGGAGGACACGACGTCCACAGTTTCCAAAAACAAATTGAATTGTGGACTCGTCAGACCACAGAACACTTTTCCACTTTGTATCAGTCCATCTTAGATGAGCTCATGCCCAGCGAAGCCGACGGCGTTTCTGGGTGTTGTTGATAAACGGTTTTCGCCTTGCATAGGAGAGTTTTAACTTGCACTTACAGATGTAGTGACCAACTGTAGTTACTGACAGTGGGTTTCTGAAGTGTTCCTGAGCCCATGTGGTGATATCCTTTACACACTGATGTCGCTTGTTGATGCAGTACAGCCTGAGGGATCAAAGGTCACGGGCTTAGCTGCTTACGTGCAGTGATTTCTCCAGATTCTCTGAACCCTTTGATGATATTACGGACCGTAGATGGTGAAATCCCTAAATTCCTTGCAATAGCTGGTTGAGAAAGGTTTTTCTTAAACTGTTCAACAATTTGCTCACGCATTTGTTGACAAAGTGGTGACCCTCGCCCCATCCTTATTTGTGAATGACTGAGCATTTCATGGAATCTACCTTTATACCCAATCATGGCACCCACCTGTTCCCAATTTGTCTGTTCACCTGTGGGATGTTCCAAATAAGTGTTTGATGAGCATTCCTCACCTTTATCAGTATTTATTGCCACCTTTCCCAACTTCTTTGTCACATGTTGCTGGCATCAAATTCTAAAGTTAATGATTATTTGCAAAAAAAAAAAAAGGTTTATCAGTTTGAACATAAAATATGTTGTCTTTGTAGCATATTCAACTGAATATGGGTTGAAAATGATTTGCAAATCATTGTATTCCGTTTATATTTACATCTAACACAATTTCCCAACTCATATGGAAACGGGGTTTATATTTACAATATATATACACGTTGTGAATAGTATGATGAATTTAAGTAAATGATGCCATAACATAATTGATAAATGATCTATTTTCATGACCACATGATTAGTACAAAATTGTCTGCAAGTGGTAAAAAAGTAATTCACAATCAAAAAATTTAAAATATAAAAATATTGAGCTGCACAACCTTAAGGGGATCTCTACAATTTAAGGGACCACTTGCCCATCCATTCATTTTCTACCACTTATCCTCTTCAGGCTACTGGTAGCTGAGCCCATCCCAATAATTCCATGTGTTGCTAATAGCAAGCATTACGGGACTAATAACAAAACAATAAACAGTGGATGAATCCCTCTCTCAGGGTGGCGCCTGTGATGTTTCTACTGCCTTATTCTGTTCAGACTCACAAGGAGCTGCAGTCTATCCCAGATCACTTCGGCCAAATACGGACTACACCTTGGAAGAGTCGCAATCCATCCCAGGACACCCATAGAGAGACATACAACCATTCATATGCATCTTACTGTTTAGATAACAAAGCGGTTAATTCTCATAAGGCCCAATTTCACTGCTTGTTCTGTGTGCTGCCAGATGGGAAATATTGCGGTCAGTAAAGTTTCCTACAAGTACCATTATCATTGGAGAACTAGAGGATGAGAAATAGCTGAACATGTTACACACACAAAATGTTGGAAGACACAAAGAGCCATGCTAACTACTCAGCTTGAGCTCTTGAACTCAAACAGGGGTGGCAATGATACCATGTATATCATAAGTATATCAATCAATCAATCAATCAATGTTTATTTATATAGCTCTAAATTACAAGTGTCTCAAAGGGCTGCACAAGCCACAACGACATCCTCGGTACAGAGCCCACATAAGGGCAAGGAAAAACTCACCCCAGTGGGACGTCGATGTGAATGACTATGAGAAACCTTGGAGAGGACCGCATATGTAGGTAACCCCCCCCCCCCCCCCCCCCCCCCTCTAGGGGAGACCGAATGCAATGGATGTCGAGTGGGTCTGACATAATATTGTGAGAGTCCAGTCCATAGTGGATCCAACATAATAGTAAGAGTCCAGTCCATAGTGGGGCCAGCAGGAAACTATCCCGAGCGGAGACGGGTCAGCAGCGCAGAGATGTTCCCAGCCGATGCACAGGCGAGCGGTCCACCCCGGGTCCCGACTCTGGACAGCCAGCACTTCATCCATGGCCACCGGACCTGTGCTCCCCGCCCTCCACAAGGAAGAGGGGAGCAGAGGAGAAAAGAAAAGAAACGGCAGATCAACTGGTCTAAAAGGGGGGTCTATTTAAAGGCTAGAGTATACAAATGAGTTTTAAGATGGGACTTAAATGCTTCTACTGAGGTAGCATCTCTAACTGTTACCCGGAGGGCATTCCATAGTACTGGAGCCCGAATAGAAAATGCTCTATAGCCCGCAGACTTTTTTATATGGTCGATACTGCAATGACTGTGTTGATATTTTTAGGGCTGTCAAATTTAACGAGTTCCCGCTTGTGAATAGACACAAAACATTATTGTGTTAATCATGCCATGTGAGTTCCCCAATTCTCCAAGACAAATTTATTGTGTGTCAAACATACTTGGCCAATAAAACTGATTCTTATTCTGATGTATCGCACAGATTATTCACCCAATTATTTTTTGACCCCACATGCTCGACTTCAACCCAAAAAGCTGCACAGGTTGTTATACGGTCAGTGCTCAGGTCAAAGCATACGCCAGTGCAAAGGTGAGTGAGAAAGCCCTGTGAAAAATGTTGCTTCAAAATGCACCCTAATGGTACTTTAGATAATACTGTTACTACGTATGTTTTGAGCAAACAAACTACGTACTGTATATTTAGTACAACATTTGAAAAATGTGCTTTTGTATGCATTTGTGTCAAAATATTGGGTTACTTTTCAAAGGTAATTTTGCCAGCAAGTAATTTACTGTGGTTAATCTTGATTAATCACAATTCAAAAAGTGTGATTAATCTGATCAATAATGTAATTGTTTGACAGTATTTATAGTTTTACTATAACAGAATACTATAACAGAATTATTGTTATTATTATTATTATTATTATATTATAATATTATTATTGTTATTGTTTACAAACCTAGGAAATAAGTCACTGGACATTGAGCTTCAAGGGCAAAAATCAAAGGATTTAAATCAGAGCTGGTCTACGTGGTCCTGTTGGCGTGTGGTTGCCGGTCGCAGTTTTTTTTTATCGCTTTGATTTGATTGGGTGATGCTGGCTGTCTGGGGGTATTGCGGCTGCTGTTTCTGCTGCCGTTTGTTTGTGGTGTGGGCGCCCGTGGCTGCTGGGTCTGGTGCAGGGGTGTGGCTGTTGTGACTGGTGGCAGCGCGTGCGCGTGGTGGTTGTCGGGGCTGACGAACTGTGTATATGTACTATGTATATGTGTGTGTATGTGTATGTATGTATGTATATATATGTGTATGTGTACATATGTGTATGTATGTGTATGTATATGTATATATGTGTATGTGTGTGTGGGGGCCCGGTTGCCGGTGGGGCGGGGGCGGTCTTCCCGTCCGGTTGCGGGGGGTCTCTGGGTCCCTCGGGCAGGGCGTCTCGCCTTTCTGCCCGTGTATGTGTATGTATATGTATATATGTATGTATGTATATTTCTGGGGGTACGCTCTGGGCCTGCCTGTCAGGCGGGGGTCGACGCCTCAGGCTACTGCATCCGGACTGCGTGTCTGGAGCTCCTGCGTCCCACCGTCCATCCCTTCCGGGTGCCTGTCTTGGTTGGGGCCTGCTGGGTCTAGTCCCTGCGTCTATTGTGGTAGCTTGGTGCTGCAAGGTATTCCGAGGTGCTGCGAGTCGGCCAGTTGCTGGGGTAGTGACCTTGTGTGTCAGCATGTCTGTGATCTTCTTTTAATTCTTTTTTTTAATTTTTTTATTGTTTATTTATTTATTTATTTATTTATTTTTTAATATATTTTATTAATATTATTTTTTAATTTTCCCCTCCCTCAGGGGGGGAACTCGGCGGGGCGGTTGCTGGTTGTTCCATCTCCATCGTTGGGGTCCCTGCGGGTGGGGTGGGTGGTTCCCGTGGCCTCGTGTCGGGTGGTCCTGCGGCGGACGGTTTGGGTGGGGTGGCCGGGGGATGGCCTCGCCGCGCTCTCCGGGGGTGGGGGGGTGGGCTCGTGGGGGCCCGGTTGCCGGTGGGGCGGGGGCGGTCTTCCCGTACGGTTGCGGGGGGTCTCTGGGTCCCTCGGGCAGGACGTCTCGCCTTTCTGCCCGTGTGGGGTGTGGTCTCTTGCTGGCTTGGGGTCTGGCTGTCCCCTGCTTTTCTCGTGCCCTGTCCTCTGCCGGGTGCGTCTGTCTGTGGCCTGCTGCTGGCCCTTGTGGGCGGTGCAGTGGGCCGGGCTCTGGGGTTCCTGTCGCTGGCCAGCTTGGCTGCATGGGGGCGGTGGTCCCTGGTTCCCTGGGCACCACACCTACTGTTTGTGGGTTGGGCTCTCGGGGGGGCTGGGGCTGTGCTCTGGCTCCCACGCACTCTGGGAGTCGAATATATTGTACATGCAAATTCACATATGCTCACATACATGCATACATACATACATACATACCACTGACGTGCGGTGAGGTTCATGGCTGGTGAGGCACTGACTTCATCACAGTCAGATTTACAAACATATGAACCCTAAAGAGTATCTTATTCACCATTTGATTGGCAGCAGTTAACGGGTTATGTTTAAAAGCTCATACCAGCATTCTTCCCTGCTTGGCACTCAGCATCAAGGGTTGGAATTGGGGGTTTAATCACCAAAAATGATTCCCGGGCGCGGCGCCGCTGCTGCCCACTGCTCCCCTCACCTCCCAGGGGGTGAACAAGGGGATGGGTCGAATACAGACGACAAATTTCATTACACCTAGTGTGTGTGTGACAATCATTGGTACTTTAACTTAACACATACAAACTGTAGCACACAAAAAAGCACATTTAATAAAAAAAACGTTATTATGGTCTTACCTTTACTTATAAATTAAGTCCATGCGCCGCAACTAAAGCCCTCACTTAAACTTTCCACTTGCAAGATTTAATCTATTTAAAAAAGTGTAACCGAGGGTTTATAAATGTCGCCTATACTGTATGAAACTACAAAATAACAAACACGGAGGCTCCAGTTTACACGAGGACCACTTTATTTACCTTCTTTCAAAAACTTCCGCTCCACCCCATGTCATCACTTCCGCTCTTAGCGCCTTCAAAATAAGAGCTCGAGGCATGTACTGTATAACAGCGCATAACAGGAACTTAACATCACAAAGAGGAAAGCCCATGAAAATAGGTAACAAAAGTTATTTAATAAGAAGCCAAAAAGTGCAAAAACAATAATGTTCGTGTTGGAGGAGTTGTGAATTAGATACACCTGCAGTCTCCAGGTGTACCTAATGTTGTGGCCCTGCAGTCATTCACAACTCCTCCAACACGAACATTATTGTTTTTGCACTTTTTGGCTTCTTATGAAATAACTTTTTTAAATAGATTCAATCTTGCACGTGGAAAGTTTAAGTGTGGGCTTTAGTTGATATAACAATTCTACGGCGGGGGTGCAGGAGGCGGGGCTACTAGAGCCTCAGCCAGTGCGTCTTTTGCAGCCGTTTTATGATCGCTCAGCACAAGAAATACGTTACACACATACAGTTGTTGACAAAATACACTGTACATTATATACCTCAGCTAACTAAACTATGGAAATGTATAATATAGTTCATATAGCAATACAGTCTCACTGCACAGCAGGCCAGCAGTTAGCCGAGTCCGCAATCCATGTTGAGGCACTGAGTGACGTGCCTCAACTGGCTGCTGTTCACCGCACCGTCTCTTCTCAGTATTTGAACGGCAAATGTGAAAATTCAGCGATTTTGAATAAAAACAATCTAAAACTGGTGAAGTTAAATGGAAAATAACTTTATAGTATAATCACTGGATACATATAACAATTTTATTTTTTTATTTTTTTTTACATTTTTTTTCTTTCCATGATGGCAGGTGAGGCCCCGCCTCTAGTGACTGCACATCACTGATACATACATACTGTACATAGGTACCTACGCTCCCACATACATACACAAATACAGTACATATTTACATACTTAAAGTTCGTACATCCACACACACATTCAATATACAAACATACACATACTGTACATATACACTCACTGTACAAACACACATATACTGTACATATACACTCACTGTACAAACACATATACACATTATGTACATATACATTCACTGTACAAATACATCTCCACATTCTGTACATATACAAGTACATATGTATACGTACACTCATGCACATAATCACGTTTCATCAAACATATATTAACGTTGTTGCCCTAGGGTAAACTGGGTATAACACATGGCACACGGACAAAGCTTAACCTATTGTTACTATAACACTCTACAAGGTTAATGTAGGTTGCTTCTCTTTCTCCCCCTCCATTTTTCTGCATTCTTTCGTATCTCAAGTTATCATTACGTATATGTATTGTTGCATTTGAACAACTGTATTGTTGATAATAAAGGTAAAGTATTGGTATTGTTCATTATCAATAGCGCTATTTCTATCGGTATTTGTATTGCTCCATCTGTAGTGTAATAATGCTCATTGTCATTTCTGTATTTTTTTATTTATTTTTTTCCGCTAACTACTTATTTGCTATTACTTTTACCATCATATTTGTACATGTCGTATTTGCTGATGTTGCTCTATTGTTGTTGTTGTTGTGTTTGCTGTTGTTGTTTTTGTCTCTCTGTCTAATCCCCCTCTTGTCTCCACAATTTCCCCCTCTGTCTTCCTTTTTTTCTCTCTCTATCCCCTCCTTCTCCGGCCCGGCTGCACCAAATGATAATATAAATACATTTAATTAAGTCAAATACAAATAAGGCAACAAGAGAAGTATCCTACACTTCTCTTTTGTAAAGTAAATCTGAACAGCCGACATGGGCATCTACATCAACTATATGATTTGCCAAAAGTTTAAGAACAACATTTCTCAACCAGCTATTGCAAGGAATTTAGGGATTTCACCATCTACGGTCCGTAATATCATCAAAAGGTTCAGAGAATTTGGAGAAATCACTGCACGTAAGCGGCAAGGCCGAAAACCAACATTGAATGCCCGTGACCTTCGATCCCTCAGGCGGTACCGCATCAAACACCGACATCAGTGTGTAAATGGGCTCAGGAACACTTCAGAAAACCACTGTCAGTAACTACAGTTCATCGCTACATATGTAAGTGCAAGTTAAAACTGTACTATGCAAAAACCATTTATCAGCAACACCCAGAAACGCTGCCAGCTACCGAGCTCATCTAAGATGGACTGATGCAAAGTGGAAAAGTGTTCTGTGGTCTGACGAGTCCACATTACAAATTGTTTTTGGAAACTGTGGATGTCGTGTCCTCCGGACCAAAGAGGAAAATAATCATCCTGACTGTTATAGGCGCAAAGTTCAAAAGCCAGCATCTGTGATGGTATGGGGGTGTATTAGTGCCAAAGGCATGGGTAACTTACACATCTGTGAAGGCACCATTAATGCTGAAAGGTACATACAGGTTTTGGAGCAACATATGTTGCCATCCAAGCAACGTCTTTTTCATGGACGCCCCTGCTTATTTCAGCAAGACAATGCCAAGCCACATTGTGCACGTGTTATAACATTGTGGCTTTGTAGTAAAAGAGTGCGGGTAATAGACTGGCCTGCCTGTAGTCTAGACCTGTCTCCCATTGAAAATGTGTGGCGCTTTATGAAGCGTAAAGTACCACAACGGAGACCCCGGACTGTTGAACAACTTAAGCTGTACATCAAGCAAGAATGGGAAAGAATTCCACCTGAAAAGCTTAAAAAATTGGTCTCCTCAGTTCCCAAACGTTTACTGAGTGTTGTTAAAAGGAAAGGCCATGTAACACAGTGGCAAAAATGCCCATGCCAACCTTTTTGCAACGTGTTGCTGCCATTAAATTCTAAGTTAATGATTATTTGCAAAAAAAATTAAAGTTTTTCGGTTGAAACATTAAATATTTTGTCTTTGCAGTTCTATTCAATTGAATATAAGTTGAAAATGATTGGCAAATCATTGTATTCTCTTTTAAGCTCGAAGACCTATATGGAAAGTATGGATTTCCCTCACCGGGGCACTCCCCTCTGGAAAATACAACTACGACAACTTCAGATTGTTTTCTTTGTTGGCCCAAAATAGAACAAGCACATTATGAAAATGTACATATCAAAAATAATCCTCTTGACCAAACACTTCAAGTTAGTTTAAAATTCTGAGGAAAAAAATCGGTGCAGTTTCAGAAACACCATGAAGAACACAATAAATAAAGCATAAATAAAACTCTTCTGCTGCCTCATTTCTCATTTCCACATATTAATCCTGTGCTAACTCTACAAACCATACAAACTGAGGTAGAAACTATTCAAGAGGGTTGAGTTACTCCATGCTTTCTAGGCATCACTGTGTATTGATAGAAACATAAAAGCTCTGCAATGTGTGAACAATTTCAACAAACCAAAAATAAAAACTTAAGAGACTGACTGTATTGCAGTAAATCACACACTGTTCACTTTCTTTAAATTTGCACAGAAAACAATAATTTTCACAGCACTATATCAAATGTGCAGTGTTTCATGCAGCATTTTAGGTGGGTTTACCTAGTTTTACTTTACTCCTGTTTGTTTTATGTTAGGTTGAGGGGGAGGAGTCGCAGCCCTGCTTTAGCATGTACCTCTTATTTGGTACACTTGCTCGCCCTGGTATAAACTATTTGCCTGCCCAACAGAATTGCTATTGCGACATCCAGTAGACACATTTAGAACAGAGGTTTCTTTCATTTAAAATTTTACACTCAGCAAACTCATCTCGCGGGCCGATTGAACCATACTTGCCAACCTTGAGACCTCCGATTTCGGGAGGTGGGGGGTGCGGGTGGGCGTGGTCGGGGCGGGACGGGGGCGTGGTTGGGGGCGTGGTGGGGGTGTGGCTAAAGGGGAGGAGTATATTTACAGCTAGAATTCACCAAGTCAAGTATTGAATTTCAGTGTTCATTTATTTACACATATACACACACATAACACTCATCTACTCATTGTTGAGTTAAGGGTTGAATTGTCCATTCTTGTTCTATTCTCTGTCACTATTTTTCGAACCATGCTGAACATCTCTGATGATGCATTCTGTGTGGCACGCACAAAAGTGCTTTCATCAAATGCACTAGATGGCAGTATTGTCCTGTTTAAGAGTGTCACAACATTGCTGTTTACGGCAGACGAACTGCTTTACGGTATACAAAAACGTGACTGCTGTTGTTGTGTGTTGTTGCCGCGCTGGGAGGACGTTAATGAAACTGCCTAACAATAAACCCACATAAGAAACCAAGAACTCGCCCTCCATCATTCTACAGTTATAACGTTATTGGGTAGGTATGCTGTTTATGTTGTGGGTTAGCGGACTCAGGTCCTCATGGACCTGAGTCCGCCTGAATTTCGGGAGATTTTCGGGAGAAAATTTGTCCCGGGAGGTTTTTGGGAGAGGCGCTGAATTTCGGGAGTCTCCCGGAAAATCCGGGAGGGTTGGCAAGTATGGATTGAACCTCTTCGCCGGCTGGATCAGGCCCGCATGTTTGACAATGTCTGATCCAGACGTTTTTACAATGACGCCGGATGGTTTGAGGTGGGTGTCGTGATCCTAGATGCAGAAGGACCGCTGGAAATAGTATTTGATGATCAAAAATGCAAAAAAATAGCATGCAACGGGTCGGTGAACTGAAACCACAGGGAGGCTGAACACGTCATGCAAAGAGAGCTTAAATCCACACCATACTTGCCAACCTTGAGACCTTCGATTTCGGGAGGTGGGGGGTGGGGGAGAGTGGTCGGAGGTGGGGCGGGGGCATGGTTGGGGGCGTGGTCAAGAGGGGAGAGGTATATTTACAGCTAGAATTCAACAAGTCAGGTATTTCATATATATATATATATATATATATATATATATATATATATATATATATGAAATACCTGACTTTACATATATATATATATATATATATATATATATATATATATATATATATATATATATATATATATATATATATATATATATATATATATATATATGAAATACCTGACTTGTGTCAGGCTTGTCCCTGACAGTTTGGTCAAGTTTTAGTTTTTCCTCTGTCATTTCCTGTCAACGCTCTTATTTTGGTTGTTTCCTGTTTCTCCCTGAGTGCTGTGTCCCTTCAGTTGTGGCTGATTGGCACCTGGCCACACCTGGTGTCAATCAGCCAGCTGCTATTTATACCTGCCCTACCCTCCAGTCACTGCTGGATCATTGTCGTTCCTACCTGTCGTGTCGTTGTTCTTAATACTTGTCGTTGTAGCTCTGTCTACTTTTGGTTTCACTCTGCTCATGTCCTAGTTCCTTCGTGTCACAGAAAGTGTTTTTGGTTTCTTGTCCACAGTTAGCCTCTGTGCTATTTTAGTTCATAGCCAAGTTTGTTCTCCGCCTTGTGCGCGCCTTTTGTTACCTTTTCGTTTGTTGTTTTGCCTTAGTGTATAATTAAATCATGTTTTCTCGTACAATGCCTTCCGCCTTCTCTGCATCTTGGGGTTCGTCACCTACAATCTCTGACATAATGATCCAGCCAAATTCGAATCTCTCAGAGATGTCCATGGCGGAGAGGCTTAACAAAGTTTTGGACTTAATGGCTAATCTGAAGAAAAGTTCGGCCGCTTTTCAAGCCCTCTCCCTCCCACCCCTGTCGTCTGTGGTCCTATCTGGGGACGTCTGGGATCCGTCCCTTGGGGGAGGGGCTATGAGTAGCAGTGCAGCTGGGGAGGCACAGCTACTTCTCGCCCCAGTGGGTCTGCAAGAGACGGCGCCATCATCTCCGGTGGGTCTGCAACCTACGGCGCCACCATGCACTCCGGTGGGCCGGCAGACGCCACCATGCACTCCGGTGGGCCGGCAGACGCCACCATGCAGTCCGGTGGGCCGGCAGACGCCACCATGCACTCCGGTGGTCCGGCAGACGCCACCATGCAGTCCGGTGGGCCGGCAGACGCCACCATGCAGTCCGGTGGGCCGGCAGACGCCACCATGCAGTCCGGTGGGCCGGCAGACGCCACCATGCACTCCGGTGGTCCGGCAGACGCCACCATGCAGTCCGGTGGGCCGGCAGACGCCACCATGCAGTCCGGTGGGCCGGCAGACGCCACCATGCACTCCGGTGGGTCTACAACCAACGGCGCCACCATCCTCCTCTCCGGTGGGCCAGCAGCAGACGGCGCCACCATCCTCCTCTCCGGTGGGCCAGCAGCAGACGGCGCCACCATCCTCCTCTCCGGTGGGCCAGCAGCAGACGGCGCCACCATCCTCCTCTCCGGTGGGCCAGCAGCAGACGGCGCCACCATCCTCCTCTCCGGTGGGCCAGCAGCAGACGGCGCCACCATCCTCCTCTCCGGTGGGCCAGCAGCAGACGGCGCCACCATCCTCCTCTCCGGTGGGCTAGCAGCAGACGGCGCCACCATCCTCTTCTCCGGTGGGCCAGCAGCAGAGGGCGCCACCATCCTCTTCTCCGGTGGGCCAGCAGCAGAGGGCGCCACCATCCTCTTCTCCGGTGGGCCAGCAGCAGAGGGCGCCACCATCCTCTTCTCCGGTGGGCCAGCAGCAGAGGGCGCCACCATCCTCTTCTCCGGTGGGCCAGCAGCAGAGGGCGCCACCATCCTCTTCTCCGGTGGGCCAGCAGCAGAGGGCGCCACCATCCTCCTCTCCGGTGAGCCAACAGACGCCGCCACCATGCACTCCGGTGGGCCAGCAGAGGGCGCCACCGCCATCCTCCCCGGTGGGCCAGCAGAGGGCGCCACCGCCATCTTCTCCGGTGGGCCAGCAGAGGGCGCCACCGCCATCTTCTCCGGTGGGCCAGCAGAGGGCGCCACCATCTTCTCCGGTGGGCCAGCAGAGGGCGCCACCATCGTCTCCGGTGGGTCCTCCCATGCCGGCGGTCGAGCCGCCTCGCCAATTGCGGCGGCGTTCAACTCGCCGTCGCCACCTAACTCTTCCCCGCTGGTTGCGGGGACACTTGGCCTGGTGGCCCACCTCCTTGTCCTCCCTCCACCCTCCCGTGACTTTGGACTGTTTTTTGGGGGGGGTTCCTAGAACGTCTGGTATCCGTTATAGGAAGGGGGGCTACTGTCAGGCTTGTCCCTGACAGTTTGGTCAAGTTTTAGTTTTTCCTCTGTCATTTCCTGTCAACGCTCTTATTTTGGTTCTGTTTCCTGTTTCTCCCTGAGTGCTGTGTCCCTTCAGCTGTGGCTGATTGGCACCTGGCCACACCTGGTGTCAATCAGCCAGCTGCTATTTATACCTGCCCTACCCTCCAGTCACTGCTGGATCATTGTCGTTCCTACCTGTCGTGTCGTTGTTCTTAATACTTGTCGTTGTAGCTCTGTCTACTTTTGGTTTCACTCTGCTCATGTCCTAGTTTCTTCGTGTCACAGTAAGTGTTTTAGGTTTCTTGTCCACAGTTAGCCTCTGTGCTATTTTAGTTCATAGCCAATTTTTTCTCCGCCTTGTGCGCGCCTTTTGTTACCTTTTCGTTTGTTGTTTTGCCTTAGTGTATAATTAAATCATGTTTTCTCGTACAATGCCTTCCGCCTTCTCTGCATCTTGGGGTTCGTCACCTACAAACTCTGACAACTTGGTGAATATATATATATATATATATATATATATATATATATATTCACCAAGTCAGGTATTTCATATATATATATATATATATATATATATATATATATATATATATATATATATATATATATGAAATACCTGACAGGTGAATAAATCAACACTGAAATTCAAGTATTTCTTTTATTTATATATATATATATATATATATATATATATATATATATATATATATATATATATATGTCTTAATAAGGTTATCCAAAAAATAGTGCTCGATACCGTAGTAGAGCGCAATATATGTATGTGTGGGAAAAAAATCACAAGACTATTTCATCTCTACAGGCCTGTTTCATGAGGGGGGGTACCCTCAATTGTCAGGAGATTTTAATGGGAGCATTCGCATACCATGGTTTATATAGGGCACAGAGTGGGTGGGTACAGGCTGGCCTAGGGGCGTGGTGATTGGCTCATGTGTTACCTAGGAGGTGTTTCCGTCTATGGCGGCATGTTGTTACAATTTCGCTGCGCTTGTTGAGGGATGACAGGTCTGGACGGTAAATAATAAACAGTTTCTCTTTCAAGCATAGGTTGCATCTTTTATTACCACTATTGTAAGGTGTGCTGGATGCAAGAATTTGCCATGTTATTGAATATTCAACATTATTGTCTTTGAGGTCCCAAATGTGTTTGCTGAGTTCTGTGGTATTTCGCAGGTTTTTGTTCCTGAAAGAAGCCTTGTGATTGTTCCATCTGGTTTTGAATTCTCCCTCGGTTAATCCTACATATGTGTCGGATGTGTTAATGTCCTTGCGTATTACCTTTCAGGAACAAAAACCTGCGAAATACCACAGAACTCAGCAAACACATTTGGGACCTCAAAGACAATAATGTTGAATATTCAATAACATGGCAAATTCTTGCATCCAGCACACCTTACAATAGTGGTAATAAAAGATGCAACCTATGCTTGAAAGAGAAACTGTTTATTATTTACCGTCCAGACCTGTAATCCCTCAACAAGCGCAGCGAAATTGTAACAACATGCCGCCATAGACGGAAACACGCTTCCTGAGGAAGATCTTCCCTGCCAAGCACTTGGTAGTCCATTACTTCTTCCCGGAGGCTATCCAGGTCCAATCGCAGCTGCGGCTTGGAACTTACAAGCGTATTTCTTCATCTTACTCGTCGTCGGCGTCGCCACGGCTGTATCTTCCTCGTTCTTCTGCTTCGTCTCCTTGTTGTGTGCGCAGTTGTGCACTGCACTCTCTAAAAGCCCTAAATGTTATTGTCACATATGCATGTACAGTAGATGGCATTATTACCCTGTTTAAGAGTGTCACAACATTGCTGTTTACGGCAGAAAAACTGCTTTACGGTAGACGAAAACGTGACTGCTGTTGTTGTGTGTTGTTGCCGCGCTGGGAGGACGTTAATGAAACTGCCTAACAATAAACCCACATAAGAAACCAAGAACTCGCCCTCGATCATTCTACAGTTATAACTTGATTGGGCAGGCACGCTCTTTAAATTGTGGGAAAGCGGACGTGAAAACAGGTCAGGTCCGCATGGAGCTGGAGGGGGCGTGGCCTCCAGCTCGGCCTGAATTTCGGGAGATTTTCGGGAGAAAATTTGTCCCGGGAGGTTTTCGGGAGAGGCGCTGAATTTCGGGAGTCTCCCGGAAAATCCGGGAGGGTTGGCAAGTATGATCCACACGTAGCGAAGCATGAACACTTGTAACAAAACAATGATCTCACATCTAGACGTGAGGCTGGCTTATCAAGCCCTCTGATTCTTTGCCAGCAGGTGAGAACAATAATTATTAATCACCAGATGGTGATTAGAACCTCGCTTACCAGCCGGAGTAAAGTTACTGCATGACAACACCTACAGAGCAGGAAATGGGGACAAAATAAGAGCACTAAACAGGAAAACACCCCAACTTAAGAAAAATACGACAAAATCAAAATCAAGGAATGCCAGAAGTATCAGCACAGGCTTCGGGGCCCGAGCACCCACAGACTATGCCGAGCACCCACGTTGGATTGATGGCAAATTCTTTCTCACCACCAAGCAAAAACTGTGCATGCTCAGAAAAGTAGCGTCAGATTTACCGCCCGTCCGAGCACCCACTGGCAGAAATGTAGATCGGCGCCTATGAGCACAGGTATGACTAATACTTTGATTGATTGATTGAAACTTTTATTAGTAGATTGCACAGTACAGTACATATTGACCACTAAATGGTAACACACAAATATGTTTTTCAACTTGTTTACGTCGGGGTCCACGTTAATCAATTCATGGTACAAATATATACTATCAGCATAATGCAGTCATCACACAAGTTAATCATCAGAGTATATACATTGAATTATTTACATTATTTACAATCCGGGGGGTGGGATGTGGAGGGGGTTGGGGTTGGGACGGGGGGTTTAGGTTGGGTTGCTATCAGCACTTCAGTCATCAACAATTAAATCATCTGAGAAATGGTCATTGAAACAGTGTAGGTCTGACTTGGTAGGATATGTACAGCAAGCAGTGAACATAGTGAGTTCAGAAAGCATAAGAACAAGTATATACATTTGATTATTTACATTTGATTGTTTACAATCCGGGGAGGTGGGATGTTGAGGGGGGAGGGTGTTAGGCTAGGGCTGTAGTTGCCTGGAGGTGTTCTTTTAGTGAGGTTTTGAAGGAGGATAAAGATGCCCTTTCTTTTACACCTGTTGGGAGTGCATTCCATATTGATGTGGCATAGAAAGAGAATGAGTTAAGACCTTTGTTAGATCGGAATCTGGGTTTGACGTGGTTTGTGGAGATCCCCCTGGTGTTGTGGTTATGGCGGTCATTTACGTTATGGAAGTAGTTCGACATGTACTCAGAGGTGGGTAGAGTAGCCAGAAATTGTACTCAAGTAAGAGTACTGTTACTTTAGAGATTTATTACTCAAGTAAAAGTAAGGAGTAGTCACCCAAATATTTACTTGAGTAAAAGTAAAAAGTATGTTGTGAAAAAACTACTCAAGTACTGAGTAACTGATGAGTAACATACACACTCATATCATATATATATATATAAATATATATATATATATATATATATATATATATATATATATATATATATATATGCATAGATACATATACATTGATATATACAGTATATCATTTATATGTATTTATTTTGCTGTTTTTGTTTACATGTTAAAGGTGTTTTAATGAATATACATGCATGTTTAACACATATAGATTCCTTTCTTTCATGAAGACTAGAATATAAGTTGGTGTATTACCTGATTCTGATGACTTGCGTTGATTGTAATCAGACAGCAGGGATGATAACGTCCACGTTTTCAAATGGAGGAGAAGAAAAGTTCCTCCTTTCTGTCTAATACCACATGAAAGTTTCCAGCTTCCATATTCGTTTTTATATACTTTACAATAAATATATTGGCGTCAAACTCCGTAGCTTGCTAGCTTGTTTGCGCTGGCTTTCGGAGACTCTTGTTTTGAAAGCGCAGGCACGATGGAGCGGCACTTTTATTGTGAAGACAGGAACGTCCTCATGTGCGGAGACGTCTTTAGGCTTTTGACAGGATGTACGGTTGAAATAAAAAAGTATCTTTTTTCCTTCACACTTTTGATTGATTGATTGGAACTGTTATTATTAGATTGCACAGTACAGTACACATTCCGTACAATTGACCACTAAATGGTAACACCCCAATAAGTTTTTCAACTTGTTTAAGTCAGGTCATGTGACCACCTGGCTCTGTTTGATTGGTCCAACGTCACCAGTGACTGCATCTGATTGGTGGAACGAAGTGGAACGTCACCAGTAAGGCAGGCACTATGAAGGTCTGTCTGACAGACCAAAACAAACAAAGCGTGCATTAACAGATCGATAAAAATTAGTAGCGAGTGGCGAGCTGAATGTAGATAAAAGTAGCGGAGTAAAAGTAGCGTTCCTTCTCTATAAATATACTTAAGTAAAAGTAAAAGTATGTTGCATTAAAACTACTCTTAGAAGTACAATTTATCCCAAAAGTTACTCAAGTAGATGTAACGGAGTAAATGTAGCGCGTTACTACCCACCTCTGCATGTACTTCGGTATCAGGGAGGTGTAGCAAATTTTATAGACAAGGCTCAGTGCAAGTTGTTTTACTCTGTCCTCCACCCAGCCCTGTTATACCTAATAGGCAATATTTGTAGTAACACCCAAAACTAATGTGAAGTACGAAACAACAGATGAATACGTGCTTAGTACAATTCAACAGAAGTTTAGATAGAACCATGAAACAACAGAAAGTACCCATTTGGTTACTTTCTTTAAAATACGAGCTGTCTCTCGGCTTTTGTGATGCTTAAAGTGCAAGCATTATTTGAGGTTGAAGTAGTGTTTGCCCACAGCCTGAGATCGACACAATCCTGCCCTCCAACCGGTGAGAAAGTTAGCGTGAAAGAGAGGTGAATCAGAGAAACAAACCAAAAAAAGAGTGTCCTAGCATTTAGCGGTTAACCAAGCGAGTCAGTCCGCATCACACAAGCTGCAGCCAGCATCTGCAACATGCAGCCACAAACATCCAAACGACAAACATTTACCCATAAAAACATGGAGAAACTGCCGATGCTGTATTTGACGTTTTTTTCTGTCTAGTCCTGACTTAGCAAACTGGACGGTCCAGAGTTACTTTTAATACACAAACTCAGCATGCTGACAACTCTGACCTCTCCGGCCCATCACTCAAATCGTCCATGTGCATTTCCATGCTCCTATTATGACACAACGGGGAAGCAGCCCATAGAAGACACCAACAAAAGTCAGCTCCTCAAAGAAAATGCTGACCAATATTATTACATTATTTAAAAAACGACTTTAGTTGTTAGCAGTACATTCCAAACATTTCTTATCTAAAAGTGTGTTTTCCTTTTCAAAGTGCATGTTACATGTTTAAATTGTGGTGCTTTTGGAGGGCCTAAAACAGATTATTATTATTTATATAACAAATCTTAGCTTTCTGCTTCCTGGTGATATATTAGTGGCAACATTGCGTTAGGCTTGCAGTAACACAATGCGAGTAATTGAGGTGCTCCATTTTTCAAAAATGATATTCCCAATACTTTGAATGCACATACGTTGTTATTTTTGTAGTATTTTTTTTTTTACAATTCAAAGTTGTTAAACTGTAGTAGTACCACAGGACGTTATTATGTTGGCGCATGCGTGTTGCAAATGCAGTGATGTGCACCACTGTCAATCCTCGAATGCTTGCAATTTTTACGACATAGCTTCATGGTCTGCGATATTTAAATGTTGTTGTTTTTTTGTTTTTTAAAGAAGTGAATCATAAATAAATTTAAAAAGTATGAAAATGAACTAAGAGTTTATTTAAAAAATTTGAGAGTATTATCGCCAAAATTTCCATCACTTTCACTCTACTGCCCGATTCACTAAACTGCCAGATTTATTTGCACATATGCCACATTTGCAACACGCATGCACAAACTTAACCACTTTCTGTGATTAACGACTTTGAGCCTGATTTACTAAAACACGTGCAAACCTGATAGCACATCTGATCTATTAAATGTGTACAAAGTCTGTTAAGTGAGCAGAATAAAGCGTTCAATCCATTTGGCTTCTTTGTCTTCATTAATATGCTCATCATCATCATCAAAATGGTGACAATACTGGCAGGAGAAAATGCAAACATAACTATTTAGCACACGCAAATTTATCAACACTCATCAGCGTTTCGCAAACACAATTTTTTAGCGCGTGTCAGAAGGACAGGCAAACTGAAAGATTCGCACACTGCTTCACAACCTTTATTTATCCAGAGAAGAAACCCATTGAGATCAAGATCTCTTTCACAAGGGTGACCTGGCCAAGAGGTCCACAGCACATGTCACAGAGCAGTTTCAGAAAAGTAATACGTTAAGACATACATTTTACAATGCATAACAAGGAACTGTAAAACAATTAGACAATTAACATTTACACCTTTTAAAAACACAGGCACTGTGCAAACGTCTCACGCTGTCTGTCCCTCATGATAGAACGGAAGGCTCCAAATGGAAGTTTTTCAGAAAGTTTCCGTTTCGTTTGTAATGTACTCCATGCCAGAGGGGCAGCCATGCTAAAAGCTCTTTTGCCAAATTCAGCCTTTACATGAGGAACAGTTAAAGCATTGGAATTGTTAGAACGTAATGCATAAGAGCTGTTTTTTCTTTGTAAGAAAGTACACAAGTATGGAGGCTGTGGAGATCTTCTTCCCTCCGGGTTCCATGGACCACCAAGAACAGACATGACGGCGAGCAGTTTCATGACTTTGTTTATTTTTCAAATAAACCTCTGTGCCCCTCGGGTCACTTTTCGGCTCCTCTCGCAACTGCTCGCTCTTCGGTTGCTTCGTCTCGCCTTCTGTCGCTTTCGCTCTGCATCCACTGGCTTTCCAACTCCTACTGCCCCGCCTCCTCTGCTGCTGCCCTTTTACACACTGACAGGTGATTACAGAATTGTGCCCAGGTGGACGATCCACGCACCTGACGTCCATCTTAGAGCCGGTCCCGGCGCTCCCCGCCTCGCTGCAGGTCCGCCGGCCACGCCTCCTCGCCGCCATCTCGGAGTCGGCCTTGGCGCGCCCCGCCTCGCTGGAGGTCTGCCGGCCACGCCTCCTCACAGAGGCATTAAACCTAAAAGAGTCTTATAAATGATAGTCAGCCAATGTGTGTATTTGCGTGCACTCCATGAAGATAAGTCTGACTTCACATACAGTTGACAGCGGTGGGTGAGACCACGACAGCCAGTAACAAATCTTAGTGCCGAATGAAAAACAGTGTCCAGGGATTGGATGCATTTAAATGAAGCACTAAAATAAAGCACATCTCCATAATCAATTACCGGCAAGATAGTCGCTGTCACACCAATTTCTTTCTGACTTTAAGAGAGAAGCAGATTTTATTTCTAAAAAGTTTTACCCTCAGCTTAGGGGTAAAGTTGTAATATGGGCTTTAAATGAAAGCTCCTGGTCAAGAGTAAAACCCAAGTACTTGTAATTTAAGACCTGCTCTATAGGGTTTCCTTTTGATGTTACAATATTTGGAATGTTTTCCAGGAGCACCGTTGAATGAGAGAAAACCATTAGCTTGCTTATACCTGTATTTAAACCAATTTAAGATCAAATAAGCAAGCCTGGATGTCAAACGCAGCTTGTAAAAACTCAAAAGCCTGAGTGATGGAGGTTGAACAGCAATAAATAATGGTGTAGTCTGCATAAAAATGGTACGTTGCATTTGACAGATTGTTGCAAAGTTTATTTAAGTAGATAGAAAATAAAATTGGCTCCAGCACTGAGCCTTTGGAACTCCTTTGGTAATGTCCAGTAATGAAGAGGTGCTCCCAGCCACCTGTACACCTTGTGTTCTGCTGAAAGATAGTCTGTGAACCAAGCAGCAGAATTTTTAGACAAACCAATGTGATGAAGGGCTTGAAAGAACAGACTGTGGTCCACTGTGTCAATGCTTTTGACAAATCAATAAATACAGCGATTGTCGTCTACAGCCTCGATTAAATCATTTAGGACCTTAAGTGCAGCTGTAATAGTACAATGCTGTTTTTTAAAACCAGATTGAAACAGAGATCAAATATTGTTTGAATCTAAAAAATCATTTTGCTCATTATTGATGATCTTCTCAAACAATTTTGCTAAAATGCATAATTTAGAAATTGGTCTGTAATTATTTATATTTGTGGGTTCACCCTCTTTAGCAGGGGAAGAACAAAGGCCGATTTCCAGATTTTTGGAATGCTTTTACTCGTTAGACTTAGGTCAAAAATATGCAAGAGAGGCTCAGCAACAAAATCAACAAAAGTGCAGGTGCTGCGTCTATTTACAGCCTGAGGTGTATTTGGTATATTAGTATTAGTTAGACCAACATTTGACCATTGAGGATTCAACGACTCAAACAAGGACCCGGCAGAAATAAAAAACTAATTAAAACAATTTGATACAGCTGTCTTATCAGACAAAGTACCAGATTTAGTAATTAAAGGATTCGGAAAGTCATTTATTGTCACATGATTTACAAAAGCTTTGATGGTTTGCCAAAACTTTTTGAAGTCATTTATATGTTTTTCGCATTCTGGATCGGTGATCGCGCTACACAGACAGACGAGAATCCCCCGTCCTACGTGTGTGTGTCAACATTTTGGATGGTCAAAAGTAAAAAAAATATTAGACATATTGCGTATTCAGCAATTCCCCTTTATAATTGTATTTCTGTTGGATGACTTATGGGGCTGAATAAAATGAATTCAATTGATGTGTTTTGGTGTCTGCAGGCTTTTTTTTTTTTAGGAAATATACAATATTACTAGGCAGCACGGTGAAACAGGGGTTAGTGCATGTGCCTCACAATACGAAGGTCCTGAGTAGTCCTGAGTTAAATCCCGGGCTCAGGATCTTTCTAGTTTGCATGTTCTCCCCATGACTGCGTGGGTTCCCTCCGGGTACTCCGGCTTCCCCCCACCTCCAAAGACATGCAGCTGGGGATAGGTTGATTGGCAACACTAAATTGGCCCTAGTGTGTGAATGTGAGTGTGAATGTTGTCTATCTGTGTTGGCCCTGTGATGAGGTAGCGACTTGTCCAGGGTGTACCCCGCCTTCCGCCCGAATGCAGCTGAGATAGGCTCCAGCACCCCCCGCGACCCCAAAAGGGACAAGCGGTAGAAAATGGATGGACAATATTACTATAATATATGGCCTGCATGAAAAAAAAACGCTTTCACTGTGCGCATTTTCTTGCCTTTGAGTCATAACAGACTCACAAATTTGTTGGTGATGCGATCCACAGCCTCGCGCACAGAATTTAATGTCTGCGTGCAAATGTTTTTGTTGTCGAGATTGCGATTCAGAAAAGGTCATGGATTGCAAATGTGTGCCGACGATTCAATATATCGCACACAGCTGGGAGAATGATAACATGAATGCGCACAAAATGAGTGTCTGTGTGGTAGAAGCCCGGTCTGCACGCAAAATCCTCATTTAAATAAGGTGCTCTGCACCAATTTTCAATAGCACACGCAGTTTTAGTAGATCACACGCAACACGCCCACTCATACACGCCATCTTATTTTTTTCACATGCTGTCTAGCGCATGGTATTTGCTTAGTAAACCAGGCCCTTTGAGTCGTAAAAAAATACTACAAAAACAACAATGTGCTTTCTAAGTATTGGGATAGTGAAACTCATTTTCGAAAAATAGAACACTCAACTATTAGCGTGAAACGCAAGCATACGCAATATAACCACCTTTATGTCAAAGCTAAGATGAAAGCAGCAGCTTCAAATTTGAATAATGAACGATTTGAATGGATAAACATTATTTTAATTTTTAAAGTGGAGCTGTTGATTATTGGAGATTATCAATAGAGACTTTTGCAGACCCCAAAAGGGACAAGCGGTAGAAAATGGATGGATGGATGGATGTTTAAAAAAAAAGAAAAAAAGGATATTTTGGAAAAACTGCCGTCAAGCATGGAACGGAAGATGCTGACTTTTGGCGCATGCGCAAACCAATCAGGAAGCTCAGTAAGCAGTTGTTAGTAAACATTCAATATGTCCTCTCTAGGACCTCATCTCCCTCAGGTGCCCATCAAGGTACATGACTTTATGAATGTCTTTAATAAGAAAATTTTACTCATTAGAAAGGAGATTAAGGACAACGCATCCCAGCTACAACTGGGTTCTATTAACACAGATACGACTGTATATACGACGGATACCGCCCTCCAAAATAGTCTCTCTCTTTTTGATGAAATAACATTAGAGGAATTATTACGGCGTGTAAATGGGATAAAACAAACAACATGTTTACTTGACCCACTTCCTGGGAAACTTATCAAGGAGCTTTTTGTATTATTAGGTCCATCAGTGCTAAATATTATAAACGTATCACTTTCCTCTGGCACTGTTCCCCTAGCATTCAAAAAAGCGGTTATTCATCCTCTGCTCAAAAGACCTAACCTCGATCCTGACCTCATGGTAAACTACCGACCGGTGTACCACCTTCCCTTTATTTCGAAAATCCTCGAAAAGATTGTTGCACAGCAGCTAAATGAACACTTAGTGTCTAACAATCTCTGTGAACCTTTTCAATCCGGTTTCAGGGCAAATCAGTCTACGGAGACAGCCCTCGCAAAAATGACTAATGATCTGTTGCTAACGATGGATTCTGATGCGTCATCTATGTTGCTGCTACTTGATCTTAGCGCTGCTTTCGATACCGTCGATCATAATATTTTATTAGAGCGTATCAAAACACGTATTGGTATGTCAGACTAAGCCTTATCTTGGTTTAACTCTTATCTTACTGACAGGATGCAGTGCGTCTCCCATAACAATGTGACCTCGGAATATGTTAAGGTAAGGTGTGGAGTTCCCCAGGGTTCGGTTCTTGGCCCTGCACTCTTTAGCACTCACATGCTGCCGCTAGGTGACATCATACGCAAATATGGTGTTAGCTTTCACTGTTATGCTGATGACACCCAACTCTACATGCCCCTAAAGCTGACCAACACGCCGGATTGTAGTCAGCTGGAGGCGTGTCTTAATGAAATTAAACAATGGCTGTCCGCTAACTTTTTGCAACTCAACGCAAAGAAAACGGAAATGCTGATTATCGGTCCTGCTAGACACTGACACCTATTTACTAATACCACCTTAACATTTGACAACCAAACAATTACACAAGGCGAATCTGTAAAGAATCTGGGTATTATCTTCGACCCAACCCTCTCGTTTGAGTCACACATTAAGTGTGTTACTAAAACGGCCTTCTTTCATATCCGTAATATCGGTAAAATTCGTTCCATTTTGTCCACCAGCGACGCTGAGATCATTATTCATGCGTTCGTTACGTCTCGTCTCGATTACTGTAACGTATTATTTTCGGGTCTCCCTATGTCTAGCATTAAAAGATTACAGTTGGTACAAAATGCGGCTGCTAGACTTTTGACAAGAACAAGAAAGTTTGATCATATTACGCCTATACTGGCTCACCTGCACTGGCTTCCTGTGCACTTAAGATGTGACTTTAAGGTTTTACTACTTACGTATAAAATACTACACGGTCTAGCTCCATCCTATCTTGCCGATTGTATTTTACCATATGTCCCGGCAAGATATCTGCGTTCAAAGAACTACGGCTTATTAGTGATTCCAAGAGCCCAAAAAAAGTCTGCAGGCTATAGAGCGGTTTCTATTCGGGCTCCAGTACTATGGAATGCCCTCCCGGTAACAGTTAGAGATGCTACCTCAGTAGAAGCATTTAAGTCCCATCTTAAAACTCATTTGTATACCCTTTTTAGACCAGTTGATCTGCCGTTTCTTTTCTTTTCTCCTCTGCCCCCCTCTCCCTTGTGGAGGGGGGGACACACAGGTCTGGTGGCCATGGATGAAGTGCTGGCTGTCCAGAGTCGGGACCCGGGGTGGACCGCTCGCCTGTGCATCGGTTGGGAACATCTCTGCGCTGCTGACCCGTCTCCACTTGGGATGGTCTCCTGCTGGCCCCACTATGGACTGGACTCTCACTATTATGTTAGATCCACTATGAACTGGACTTTCACAACATTATGTCAGACCCACTCAACGTCCATTGCACCCGGTCTCCCCTAGAGGGGAGGTGAGGGGGAGGGGGGGTTACTCACATTTGCGGTCCTCTCCAAGGTTTCTCATAGTCTTCTCATCGACGTCCCACTGGGTTGTGAGTTTTTCCTTGCCCTTATGTGGGCGCTGAACCGCGGATGTCGTTGTGGCTTGTGCAGCCCTTTGAGACACTTGTGATTTAGGGCTATATAATTAAACATTGACTGATTGATTGATTGAAGGTGCCTGATCTAACCATTAACTTAACTTTTGCACAACAACACAGGCGAATTTACAACAATACCACAGCAGTCCATATACTGTATATATGTACAGTATAGTTTTTACTTTGAGCTATGAAACATTAAACATCAAGGTGTATGTCGTTATCATTTTTTGATCGCTTGAGATGATGAAATGTACGATTTGCATATTTGAAAATGGAATGCACTACACGAGCTGAAAACAAGTCCTCACACTCATTGAAGAGGTGAATTAGACTCTTTAATATTGCTACGAAAGGTTAAAGGTCACATATGGAAATGGACCAGGAACAGTGGGGGTGTCTGTGGGCCTCCAACAAAACCGTGAGAGGACAAATGTGTTATGCAACGTGGCAGAGATTGCAGGACACCAGGCGCTGAAAGCCTTGCATAATCCAACAATCCAACCCACCATCACATTTACTGTACATTAGCCCAACTGTTCCACATCACTTAGCTAAAGAAGGTTCTGACAAGTGCCCCCCATCCTTTTTCTCTGCAGAAATGTAGTACCACTCAAAGAAGTACCAGGTTTTATTTCAGGCTCTACAGTGTATAGTATGTAGGCGACAACGTGCAGCAAATATATGCAGCACTTACTCTGCTTCTTCCACAGACATCCCAGAACATCCTTTGCTTTTGGTAGTGATTCTATCCAAACCCAATACATTCTCCCCAAAGAAATGAAGAAAATCCAATGAATGCATGCAATATAGCCAAAATGAAGACACTACACATTACATAGAGAATAAGGCATCTATCGAAAGCTTCTATTTAGCGATGCATGCAACATTCAACACATTTCAGCAGCACCCTTTGCTTTTGATTCCATCAATTCATGATTATTCAATGAAGATGTTATTGTTATTCATGGTTTTATTTGCTTTTCTGTCATTTTATGCATTTGTAAAACACTTTGAGTGACCGAAGTTGCGTATGAATGGTGCTCCAGAAATAAACTTGCCTGTTGATATTGCTGCATGTTCAGATAATGTCGATGAGTGCCATACCTGCCAACTCTCCCGGATTTTCCGGGAGACTCCCGAAATTCAGTGCCTCTCCCGAAAACCTCCCGGGACAAATTTTCTCCCGAAAATCTCCCAAAATTCAGGCGGACCTGAGTGACGTGTTGACAGCCTGTTTTCACGTCCGCTTTCCCACAATAAAACAGCGTGCCTGCCCAATCACGTTATAACTATAGAATGATGGAGGGCGAGTTCTTGGTTTCTTATGTGGGTTTATTGTTAGGCAGTTTCATTAACGTCCTCCCAGCGCGGCAACAACACACAACAACAGCAGTCACATTTTCGTCTACCGTAAAGCAGTTCGTCTGCCGTAAACAGCAATGTTGTGACACTCTTAAACAGGACAATACTGCCACCGACTGTACATGCATATGTGACAATAACATCTACGGCTTTTAAAGAGTGCACAACTGCGCACACGACAAGGAGACAAATCAGAATGCATCATCAAAGAGGGTGTTCAGCATGGTTAGAAAAATAGTGACAGAGAATAGAACAAGGATGGACAATTCAACCCTTAACACAACAATGAGTAGATGAGTGTTATGTGTGTATACGTGTACATAAATGAACACTGAAATTCAAGTATTTCTCTTATTTATATATATATATATATATATATATATATATATATATATATATATATATATATATATATATATATATATATATATATATATATAGCTAGAATTCACTGAAAGTCAAGTATTTCTTATATATATATGAATACTTGACTCGGTGAATTCTAGCTGTAAATATACTCCTCCCCTCTTAACCACGCCCCCCAACCCCCGAAATCGGAGGTCTCAAGGTTGGCAAGTATGATGAGTGCAAATGCATACAGTGTAAAAATTAAAATAATAAAAATAGTGTACTTATATAAAGAAAGATGAAGTGCTTTGTTGTCGCACAGGTTTTTTTTTCGGCTTTCACAAGCCACATAAAATGATGTTGAGGGCCAGATCAGATCCCCACGCATTGAGTTCAACACAGGTGAAGTAGGCTAATGTAGTGGGGGGACAGTATGGGGGACAGGGCTGTGCGGCCAAGAATTAGGTGCTACGTCCCTGGTAACACTTATACAAAGTATACATTTTTTACAGTTTATGTTCTTCTATGTAACATGTAAATAGTACTTCCAGGCCATATTCTTTGAGTCCCATGATAATCACTCAATTGCAACATATTTTTTTTGTTTTATTACTTTGACTTATAACCATTAAAAATAAACAAAAAAAACGTATGTGCATTAAAAGTATTGATTAATGAAAATCAAATCAAAGCGTGAAAAGCAAACTTGTTTAATTACGGCAATGTCACGACCAATCTGTCACCACGAGGTCAAATCTAAGATGAAAAAGGCAGCTTTAAATATACTGAATAATTTGGAGGTATACAGGTAAGATTGAGTGATTTTAAATATAGTTTAATACAGTATTAAAACGTCTAAATTGAGGAAAAGCTGCCGCCAAAACTGAAATTGAGACTTCAGGCGCATGCGCAGACAGACGGGGCAGTGACATGGTAATCCAAGCACTGCTTATTTTGCTGTCTTCTTGCGCTCTCTTGTGGCACAAGTGAAACACAACTTTCTTTCTTTTTTAAATACTTACGCTGCATTGATTGATTGAATGAAACTTTCATGAGTAGATTGCACAGTACAGTACATATTCCGTACAATTGACCACTAAATGGTAACACCCGAAAAAGTTTTTCAACTTGTTTAAGTCGGGGTCCACGTAAATCAATTCATCGTATGTTGGTATGCTGCGTCAATGTGTTGCAAAGGAAAGATCGACTTGCATTGTATTTATTTTATTTTTATTGCACTGCTTTTTCTAATTAGTGATTTATTGTATATGCTGTACATGTCTTTAAATATATTCTATGATGAATACTGTATTGAAATTCAATTCACTCCCTGCTGTACAGGGTAATATGTCCTTAAGTCTGGACATATAATGAACAAAAAAAATGCAAACAAATGTTTAACACAATTATGAATTAGTTGTTTAAAAATGTATTTAATACTTGAGTATATTAAATAAAAATTGCAAATTTAATACGCAAAATAACCATATATATATATATATATATATATATATATATATATATATATATATATATATATATATATATATATATATATATATATATATATATATATATATATATATATATATATCAGTGACGTGCGGTCACTGAAGGCAGGTGAGGCGGGGCCTCACCTGCCATCATGGAAAGAAAAAAAATGTAAAAAGAAAAAAAATGTATTAAATTGTTATATGTATTCAGTGATTATACTATAAAGTTATTTTCCATTTAACTTAACCAGTTTTAGATTATTTGTATTCAAAATCGCTGAATTTTCACATTTGCCGTTCAAATACTGAGAAGAGACGGTGCGGTGATCAGCAGCCGGTTGAGGCACGTCACTCAGTTGTGCGTCAACATGGATTGCGGACTCAGCTAACTGCTGGCCTGCTGTGCAGTGAGACCGTATTGCTATATGAACTATATTATACATTTCCATAGTTTAGTTAGCTGAGGTATATAATGTACAGTGTATTTTGTCAACAACTGTATGTGTGTAAAGTATTTCTTGTGCTGAGCAATCATAAAACTGCTGCGAAGACGCACTGTGTGAGACTCGCAGTAATCCCGCCTCCTGGTGCCGGTTAATGCACCCCCACCGCAGAATGCACCCCCCGACGGGAGCGCCACACCAACCAAAGCCCACACCCAAACCCTCCACGTGCAAGACCGAATCCACCCAAAAAAAGTCACTTAACAAGAAGCCAAAAAGTGCAAAAACAACGCTCCGGAGGAGCCGTGAACGACTGCAGGGACACAACATTAGGTACACCTGCAGACTGCAGCACGGATTTCATATTTCAATCATTCACAACTCCTCCAACACGAACACCACTGTTCCCGCACTTATAAGTAAAGGTAAGACCATAATAACGGGTTTTTTATTAAATGTGCTTTTTTGTGTGCTACAGTTTGTATGTGTAAAGTTAAAGTTTAGTTAAAGTATCAATGATTGTCACACACACACTAGGTGTGGTGAAATTTGTCCTCTGCATTTGACCCATCCCTTGATCACCCCCTGGGAGGTGAGGGGAGCAGTGGGCAGCAGCGGCGCCGCACCCGGGAATCATTTTTGGTGATGTAACCCCCAATTCCAACCCTTGATGCTGAGTGCCAAGCAGGGAAGAATGCTGGTATGAGCTTTTAAACATAACCCGTTAACTGCTGCCAATCAAATGGGGAATAAGATACTCTTTAGGGTTCATATGTTTGTAAATCTGACTGTGATGAAGTCAGTACCTCACCAGCCATCAACCTCACCGCACGTCACTGATATATATATATATATATATATATATATATATATATATATATATATATATATATATATATATATTGTAAATGTCGATTACATTATATGCATTTGTGCTTGTGTTCAGACTTCAGGGACGCTCACTATACCTTACTATAAATCTGCAAAAACCAAGTATAGACATAGCTGGGCCTACCTTAACTTGGCACCCGACCTGTACCAAAACTTTGCTCACTGCTCTCTTTCAATATCGAGAAAATAATTAGGATATGTTATGCTTTGGCCTCCCACAATGCCTGAATAATAGAAAACATAGAAAATGAAATAGCATTCATACTTGAGATCAACGTTCCCTCTAAGGTGCGCACCTGCGCAATTGCGCACTGCTCACGAGTCCTCTGCGCACAGCAAATCTATGCCGCGCACAAAATCAAATCCCACTCTAAACAAAATAAACAAATAATTTGTTTTGTATGATATTGCAATGCAACTGTGAGTAACAGGTGACGAAAGGCGGCCACAACAGATAAAACAATGTTTGTCAACACGGTTAAATTATTGTAACGTCTGTGGAGACACTTAAAGGACGACAGGAATTCCATCGGTCCTTTTTTTAGCGAAATTGTTTGTCGACCATAACCACACCAAAACAATGTGTCAAATACTTTTATCTAGCAAAACTGGTCGTCGTCTACCGTACAAACCAAGCCAAAAGCAACTCTTTGTCATCTGTTATATGAACAGCAGCCGCTTGCTCTCTCTCTCTCTCACCTGCACCAACACATACACTATGTGGCGAGTAGCCACTGGTGCGTTTAAGGCCACACAAAAAGTTGGACAACTCCAACACTACACGTAAAGTGTAAATTTCAGGTCGTTTTACTATGACTCCTCAATCAGTGTGCTTATTCTACTATCATTTGTTAAGAATGTTATTTTTTGAATATGAATCATGAAATGATGTTACAGCACTACAGAATTGTTAATAAATGATAAATGGGTTATACTTGTATAGCGCTTTTCTACCTTCAAGGTACCGGTACTCAAAGCGCTTTGACAGTATTTCCACATACACCCATTCACACACACATTCACACACTGATGGCGGGAGCTGCCATGCAAGGCGCTAACCAGCACCCATCAGGAGCAAGGGTGAAGTGTCTTGCCCAAAGACACAACGGACGTGACTAGGATGGTAGAAGGTGGGGATTGAACCCCAGTAACAACTAATAAAAATATTTATGTTACGGACAGAAAGTTAATAAACACCTCATCTCATGCAACATGTGAATGTTTTAAGGGGATTTAAATGTGATCTCTGAAAGGGGTACACAATATTTCCAAAGCAGGACCCCCACCCAGGCATAAAATACTATAGTGCATAGCTGATTAAAAAAACAAAAACAATATCTAAGTGGATCAAATCACATATATTAGAAAATAATCTCTTGAAAAAGACTACTGTCACTTGATTATAATAATAAGACATTTAAATTGTTATGTCAGGTTTGAGACAAATGTGCTGCTGGTATGACCACAGTGTGCACGTCTGTATTCCACTGAATGCTCAGTGTTGTGTGTTTTCTCACACACATGAAAAATTATAGGGAACATTGCCAATAGGTATACCTTGGTAAAATGTCTCCTCTTTAGTTTTGGGCGTACATTAGGCTGCTAAGCATGATCTACTTATTTTCACCAGTATAACCATTGCTAGCGTTGGTTGTAGTTCGTTTTAGTCTTTGTTTTCTGATACAACTGACAATAACTGTTGGACAATTTGCTCACGCATTTGTTCAGAGTGGTGATCCTCACCCCATCCTTGTTTGTGAATGACTGAGAATTTCATGGAAGCTGCTTTTATACCCAATCATGTCACCCACCTGTTTTCAATTAGCCTGTTCACCTGTGGGATGTTCCAAATAAGTGTTTAATGAGCATTCCTCAACTTTCTCAGTCTTTTTCGCCACTTTTTTTTTAAACATGTTGCAGGATTCAAATTCCAAATGATGTCATATTTGCAAAAATTAACGTTTTCCAGTGCGAACATTAAGTATCTTGTCTTTGCTAGCTATTCAATTGAATATAGGTTGAAAAAGATTTGCAAATCATTGTATTCTGTTTGTATTTACCATTTACACAACGTGCAAACTTCACAGGTTTTGGGTTTTGTATTAAGAATGTTAATTTAACCATAGTAATCATGAAATGCAGTTACCAGATTAGATAAATGCTGATAAAAAGTATGTAATGATATATGTTACAGACACGTTATCCACTATATCCCATGTTTGTGCTACAGCCCACATCTCATTGTGCTAAATGTGAATATTTCAAGGGGAACAAATCGTGATCTCTGAAGGGGTACATGTCTTAAATTATTTTACAGCAACCCCCAAGACATACAACATACAGCTCTTGAAAACTTTTTTTTAAAATTTCCATTTAGATTAATTAATCATTTAGATTAGAAAATAGTATAATGAAAATAACTGCTGTTATTTGATTAATAAAATATTGAACTTGTTATGTCAGCTTTGGGACAGGTGTGATGCTGGGGTGGCGACAACGTGCATGTCTGATGTTGCTCACATGTCGTCCAAGGAATGCTCAGGGAGTTTGAGCGTTTGCTCAGACACATGAAAAATTAGAGGGAACATTGCTTGAGATGGTTAAATGTTTATTTTTACATCCCTTATTCCAATAGCTGGGAAAATAATAAATTCTGCTATAAATCAAATGAACATTTTGAAGAATAATTTTCAAAAACTGACCGCTTGCTCACAAAAAGACAGTTCAATTTTTGTAGCATGTAGAAGCATAAATGATGACAAAATTGCGATGTACTTCAATGTAATCGTGTGTGCAAGTTGGAAACAATCTTAACGTTCTGTGTAAATTATATTTACTACACTGTGGCGAGGACAGACGGGAAACTGTACATTCTCTCCAAATCACAATCAGATAAGTGGCAGGTGGAATTAGCACTTCTATGTTTAAACAAAATGATAGCGAGGTATGAATACATTTTCAATTTTAAATCCAAATTAACTATGCAAAACATTTCCTATGAAAATAGTTATCGTAGAAAAGGGAGTACAAAGTGCTCACCAAGTGTAGTTATTAAAAGCAGTGCAAACATGAACATTGTTTACCATCTAAATCTTCTGACATGAACACACAAATAACTTTATTCCTCATGTAGAAAACAGACAGGCAAATCAGAAATTTAGAAAGGAAATCTCATCTCCGTTGAAGATGTCTCACTGGTAAGTTCGGTAAGTGGCACCTAACAAACACTTCAGTGCGCACACACGTCTAAGACAGTCAGTCGTGCAGCGTGTCCACGTCTACTGGCCGGCAGGATGTTGTTTCAGGGGATGGTGTGCCCTTAACTTCAGGTGGTCTGGGAGCTTCATGGACATGCTTGCCCTGTGTCAGCTGCTCATTCTCTTTTTTATCTACTACCTGCACGTCATCCTCCCCTGTTAAAAGCGCTGTTGGCAGGGCCTCGGCAGGAGCCAGGTTCCCTTCATTACCTTGCTCCTGCAGGAGGCACAACCGGTTGTTGAGGTCGTTCCTCTCCTTCTGCAGGGCTCTGCACAGCCTCTCCAGAAGCTCCAGCTTGCCATGCAGGGCCTTGAAGTGGCCATCGCTCAAGGTTTTCTACAACACGAAAAAACAACCTTTAATGAAGGGTCAGCATTGAATGTGCTCTTACTTGGGTTAGTGTTAAGGGTTTTGGACTACTGCTTGCCAGGTAATAAGGTTTGCAAACAAAAAGAGATGTCTGAAAATAATATGAATAGGCTTCACAATACTGTACATTTGTGACATAATCAGAGTTTCAAAGTATGATAATCCATTTCAAGTACAATAGTAAATACCACCCCAGCTGAAAAACTCAAAATGCAAAAGATTTAAAAATCTGGTAACCAAACACACTTTGAAGGCAATACATGCTTCCAAAATTGTACAAAAACTTAAGACATTTGGGGCTGGGCAGTTTTTTCTACTCGTTGAGACAATTTTTATGTACAAACCCCGTTTCCATATGAGTTGGGAAATTGTGTTGGATTTAAATATAAACGGAATACAATGATTTGCAAATCATTTTCAACCCATATTCAGTTGAATATGCTACAAAGACAACATATTTGATGTTCAAACTGATAAACATTTTTTTTTTGCAAATAATCATTAACATTAGTATTTGATGCCAGCAACACGTCACAAAGAAGTTGGGAAAGGTGGCAACAAATACTGATAAAGTTGAGGAATGCTCATCAAACACTTATTTGGAACATCCCACAGGTGTGCAGGCTAATTGGGAACAGGTGGGTGCCATGATTGGGTATAAAAACAGCTTCCCAAAAAATGCTCAGTCTTTCACAAGAAAGGATGGTGCGAGGTACACCCCTTTGTCCACAACTGCGTGAGCAAATAGTCAAACAGTTTAAGAACAACGTTTCTCAAAGTGCAATTGCAAGAAATTTAGGGATTTCAACATCTACGGTCCATAATATCATCAAAAGGTTCAGAGAATCTGGAGAAATCACTCCACGTAAGCGGCATGGCCGGAAACCAACATTGAATGACCGTGACCTTCGATCCCTCAGATGGCACTGTATCAAAAACCGACATCAATCTCTAAAGGATATCACCACATGGGCTCAGGAACACTTCAGAAAATCACTGTCACTAAATACAGCTTGTCGCTACATCTGTAAGTGCAAGTTAAAGCTCTACTATGCAAAGCGAAAGCCATTTATCAACAACATCCAGAAACGCCGCCGGCTTCTCTGGGCCCGAGATCATCTAAGACATACTGATGCAAAGTGGAAAAGTGTTCTGTGGTCTGACGAGTCCACATTTCAAATTGTGGGGAAGCGAACCTTCCAGACTGTTATCGACGCAAAGTTCAAAAGCCAGCATCTGTGATGGTATGGGGGTGCATTAGTGCCCAAGGCATGGGTAACTTACTCATCAGTGAAGGCACCATTAATGCTGAAAGGTACATACAGGTTTGGAACAACATATGCTGCCATCTAAGCGCCGTCTTTTTCATGGACGCCCCTACTTATTTCAGCAAGACAATGCCAAGCCACGTTCAGCACGTGTTACAACAGCGTGGCTTCGTAAAAAGAGAGTGCGGGTACTTTCCTGGCCCGCCTGCAGTCCAGATCTGTCTCCCATCGAAAATGTGTGGCGCATTATGAAGCGTAAAATACGACAGCGGAGAACCCGGACTGTTGAACGACTGAAGCTCTACATAAAACAAGAATGGGAAATAATTCCACTTTCAAAGCTTCAACAATTAGTTTCCTCAGTTCCCAATCGTTTATTGAGTGTTGTTAAAAGAAAAGGTGATGTAACAGTGGTGAAGATACCCTTTCCCAACTACCGGTACTTTGACACGTATTGCAGCCATGAAATTCTAAGTTAATTATTATTTGCCAAAAAAAAAAAAAAAGTTTATGAGTTTGAACATCAAATATCTTGTCTTTGTAGTGCATTCAATTGAATATGGGTTGAAAAGGATTTGCAAATCATTGTATTCCGTTTATATTTACATCTAACACAATTTCCCAACTCATATGGAAACAGGGTTTGTACGTACATATTGGTGTTGTTTTACTTTTTAAAAGGCGTCGGACCCGCAGCATGTTTGCATTTCTAGTATAATAGAGTAACTGATACATGGTGCTTATATCAATGTACACATGCCATAATTTCCCCTTGAAGTGGGGAAAATCGATTTTTAGATGCACGGCAATTCGGACATGGACAATTAGTAGATACAACCAGATAAAATCAATTAGTTAACACTGATAATCGATTTATTTATTGTAAATAAAATATTGCAAACAGTTCTAGGATTTCGCTGACTGCAGCATGCCACCTCATGGACAGATCCGACAAGCTCCTTTATTATAGGGCACTTATGTTCGAGTATTTCCATTAATTTAGTAAATGTGATGGGAATTTCTTATTACAAATCCACTGTTTTTAAAAGTTGCAAGTGATAAATGTTTATTAAGTGAAACAAAAAAATGTTTAAACTGCATCAACATACATAAATTAAAGATGCATCAATAACCGATTTTTAATCAAATCGTAGCTCCTGAATCGTAATCGAATCATGAAATGGCCAAAGTTTCCCACCCAATTCTCTTGTAATGTTAAGTGCCAAGATGTGTATAGCCCTTGACCCCAAGTATTATGAGAGGAAGGCTGAGCAGAAAGCACATGAATCAAGTACTTATTAGCTAAATTGATTTTCATAGTAATTTATACCTGACATGGGTAAACATTTCCATGTTTTGAATGTTTTTCTTTTAAAGTTGATTGTCAGACTACGAGACTGACAAACAGTTTCTACCCACAGGCCATCAGGCTTGTGAATGCTAACTTGTGTATGCTACCTACCCCCCCGTTTTACTTTTATCTTTTTGAACAAAAGACAGCTACCATGACCACCCCCGAACTGTGAACCATCACTGTAGACACTTTTCACTTTCGATCATTACAGACACTTTAACTGCTGCTGTGACCAAATGTCACCTCCATATTTATACTGTTGACTGTCAATCAGAATGTGCAATAATGTTATGTTACTTACTGTGCCTTGTATATACATTTTTATTTTTATTTTTATTTTAGCTAAGTACCGTGTGACTTGTTGAAGGGTGGACTAGCAAAGTAAGATTTTCATTGTACGGCAAACGGTCTGTTTAACTGTGCATATGACAATAAACAATCTTGAATCTTGAATACCAGCTGGCTAACGCAGCTGTAACTAGTAAACTACGATGTCAGACTAGCATCAAATGGACTTCATTAGAAGTTACTACATTTCATGAATAATTAGAGAGCTTACCTACTTTCAAAATTCACATTAGCCATGTACAGAAGGCTGTTTTTTATTATTTTAAAATCGCTTGTGATGACGATCAACTAATGAAACTGATTTACATATTGTAGCTTCAGAATGCCGTGATGCTTGCTTTATGTAGCTTATTATCCTTCTAGTAACTGATGTACTGTAGTACATCATAGCATGGTATGTTTACTGCCTACGTCTCATCCACCAAGCAGCTTGAGATGAATGAGTGTTTAATTTCTTAGGGGTATATTTTTTTTACTATTTCATCTTGCCCCTTACTTTTAAGAGGTAAGGGGGAGAATTGGGACTCACCCTTAACCTTACAATCCGATAATAAATGCACTCTTGTCCACCATATTTCTTTCTTTCCACTACAAACATCTGTCATCATTTTTCCTTGAAGTCCCTGTTTAAAATTCCAATGCATTTGTGGTCAAGGAGAGAAACAGCCACTGACAGCAACTAGATTAGTCTGATTTCTCAAATAAGTTTTTTGTATTTTGTATGAATTATTTACTTATTTCTCCTTAGCACAGATAAAAGTATGGCTTTTTTGGTTGACCTATGATGTCACACTAAAACAGAGAGTTGTTTTTTTAATCGCATAATGTAGGTGTTTTAGTCCGACTTTTTAGTGATGCATTTTCAATCACAACATGATTAGGGGGCGTTACTAAATATAAATATAAAATATAATGCACACTACTCACCAGAGTGGCTGGCGATTGGGCCCAAATCACAGAAAAAGCAAAGCAAACATTGAAACTAATATGGCGGACTCAGCAGTGATGTTAAATTGAAAGACACAACAACATTGTTTAAATCAAAAGTGCACAATCACTTTGACTTTCATAAGGTGGATGGGACAAAGCTGGGTCCAAACTTTTCCCTGTAGGATGTTTGACTTTGTTTCCTCCTCTAAACACACATACAGTGTGGCAAGATGTTATTATTTATGTATCGCCTATCGTAATGTACATTAAGTTCCAAGCCCACTGTCGTGTTTGCTCTCACCCACTAGTAAAAATTTTCATATCTACTATAAAAAAAACGTTTAGGTATTTACTTCGGTGCCAACATCTTTCATGGTCCACCATCCACCTTTTACATGCACACTCAAATACTATTTAGTTTTATCTTATCCTAGCAAACCACTTACTTAAGGGCAATTATTGAACTTCGTTGATTTATACTTATTGTGCGTTATTTTAAAGTGTGCTTTAACAAAAGACTGAGTTTTGGAAAGTGTCTTCACTCTCCGGACCCACTGCTAGGTGCTTTAAATAAAACAAATTGTTCACAATCACTATCTTTTTGCATTGCACTGTCTTGATGTGGTTTGCTCTGTGAAGACAAGTGAATTGTCACAGTGCACCCAAACAAGATACTTAAAGCTGGAAATTGACGACATGGCCTCTGCAAGTCTTCTCCCTGATCTGATTGGTTTCTTTAAATGCCTATGGTCTCCTGGTCATAGCCAATCAGAGGGAACGGTTATAGTTTAATAGTGTCTGTTTTGAACAAAAGTAGTCTTTAGATTCCGTATGAAGTAAAGTGCTTGAAATAAAAACAGTAAGATAACACACATTTTATCACATTGTGAGAATAGTGACACTAACCACTCTGGCACAATGACAGAACATTAATGAATTAGCTACTTATTTTCATATAAAGTAAGTCTATAAAATGCAACATATTACAATTACCTGGGGAGCCTATATCCAGAAAAACATCTCGCCACAGGAAATGGCTATCTTTTTTTAATATCAAGTTGTTGTTAAAGATTGCAATTAAGAATCTGTGTGAAGTTGGCCCCCCTTATGATTGCAAATATTAAAATAACACTGCCATTGTTTGTGTGTAAAAAAACACACAAACCAATGTTAGAAAACAAAAAGAAGAAGAAGAAGAAGAAGAATGCCTACGTGCAATTAATGCTATCATGGCCGAAGCTCCAAAACCATCAATGTGGTGGTGAAGACAAAAAAAAAGTAAAACAGATATTACCTGGATAAAAGAACAGTCAGGATCATCATTGACAACAACTTTTACTCTGTGGCGTAAGCTCAAACACAAAGAATTTCAGATAGATGCTGCCTTGGCTCTGTTCCTGCTGAACTAGTAAGTGACTTTTGATGCTAATATCAAAATGATATTGCCAATGCGATGAGTGGTAGCAATAAATAGTCACCAGCACGATAGTTTCACTGGTACTTCCTGCGAAAAAAATCTTCCACCGGTCTTTCTTTACTCCGCACACCTGCATCCCCCTGATACATTCTTGGTACACCTGCATCCCCCCGATACATTCTTGGTA
Organism: Nerophis lumbriciformis; assembly: GCF_033978685.3. Lineage (NCBI taxonomy): Eukaryota > Metazoa > Chordata > Actinopteri > Syngnathiformes > Syngnathidae > Nerophis > Nerophis lumbriciformis. Next base: position 18,532,547 of record NC_084553.2, on the reverse strand, counting down.
GTAGCGTCATGTTTGATAATTTCTTAATAGTATCTTCTATTTAACATCAGCATGGCCAGTAGAGACGTAATATTTGTGCCAATATTACAGCGGACATCATGTCAGTATGACACTATATGCGCTAGTCATCATGGGAAGTGTGGTTTTCTTCTGGCAAAACACTATACTACCACTACTGCTTTCGTCCACTGGCGCTGCCAAAATCAACCAAAACTCAAAGTTCTTAAGTGGGGCTTTAAGTTAGTATGAAATATATGTTTTGACTGGTGACATCATTGAGCCCGCACCCCTAACTTGTCAAAAAATCTCCCCAAATTTCTCTCATTCGTTTGGGCCGCTATTTTTTTTTCGTATCTATTTTTTTTTATGCTATTAATGTGTTATTATTCATAACTCTCCCTGAACGTGTCCCAAACATTTGTGCTAAAAAAAGCTTTGTCTATTGTAGTTTTTGTGTTATTAATGTGTTGTTATTCATAACCCCCCCCCGACACACCTTGTTCAAATCTGCTGCAAATATTTTTTTTGTCTATTAGTTTTTTATGGTATTAACTATTATAGCTTTTTATGTTATTAATGTGTTAATATGCATAACCAGCCCACCCACCTGGTCAAAATCTCCCCAAACGTGTACCATAGATTTGTGCTATGTTTGTGCTGCAAACATTTTTCCTATTATAGTTTTTTATGTTACTATCCATCCATCTTCTTCCGCTTATCCGAGGTCGGGTCGCGGGGGCAGCAGCCTAAGCAGGGAAGCCCAGACTGTCCTCTCCCCAGCAACTTCGTCCAGCTCTTCCCGGGGGATCCCGAGGCGTTCCCAGGCCAGCCGGGAGACATAGTCTTCTTAACGTGGCCTCCTACCGGTCGGACGTGCCCTAAACACCTCCCTAGGGAGGCGTTCAGGTGGCATCCTGACCAGATGCCCGAACCACCTCATCTGGCTCCTCTCGATGTGGAGGAGCAGCAGCTTTACTTTGAGCTCCTCCCGGATGGCAGAGCTTCTCACCCTATCTCTAAGGGAGAGCCCCGCCACCCGGCGGAGAAAACTCATTTCGGCCGCCTGTACCCGTGATCTTGTCCTTTCGGTCATAACCCAAAGCTCATGACCATAGGTGAGGATGGGAACGTAGATCGACCGGTAAATTGAGAGCTTTGCCTTCCGGCTCAGCTCCTTCTTCACCACAACGGAGCGATACAGCGTCCGCATTACTGAAGACGCCGCGCCGATCCGCCTGTCGATCTCACGATCCACTCTTCCCCCACTCGTGAACAAGACTCCTAGGTACTTGAATTCCTCCACTTGGGGCAGGGTCTCCTCCCCAACCCGGAGATGGCACTCCACCCTTTTCCGGGCAAGAACCATGGACTCGGACTTGGAGGTGCTGATTCTCATCCCAGTCGCTTCACACTCGGCTGCGAACCAATCCAGTGAAAGCTGAAGATCCTGGCCAGATGAAGCCATCAGGACCACATCATCTGCAAAAAGCAGCGACCTAATCCTGCAGCCACCAAACCGGATCCCCTCAACGCCTTGACTGCGCCTAGAAATTCTGTCCATAAAAGTTATGAACAGAATCGGTGATAAAGGGCAGCCTTGGCGGAGTCCAACCCTCACTGGAAACGTGTCCGACTTACTGCCGGCATGTTACTAACGTGTTGTTATTGTTCACATCCATCGTGATGTGCGTATGGATATTAGCACTTTATACTAGAAAATAGATTCTCAAACCAATTTATGAATACATCAGTCATTTAAAGTCATGTATATCAGTAAGAGGAACACAGGGGAAAGTAACAAATGTATTGAGAACGATGATATGCTGTTGGTAGAAAACTACTTTTCCTTCCGCCTGGGTAAGAGCGTAATGTGTAAGCGCAGCGGACACTCTTTCAACCCAGGACGACGTATGATATTTGTCAAAAATAAGTGGGGAACAAACCGTGTTAAAACACATTATGTTGAATATGTTGATGTGATCATTACTTTTGATGTCATTTCTTGGCACTATATACGTCATGCAAATTGTTCTCAAGTCTCTCTCTCGCCTCTGTCAGAGAGAGAGAAGAGTCACCACTGACTGCAGCCCGTTATGATATTTTTGATTTTGTTTCATTTATTGTTACACTATTTTTTTATTTTTGGACTAGTGACTTTTTTCCTTAACAATTGCATGTAGTACAACATGATAATGGAATTATTTTATTTGTAAAACTTTTACATTGTTTTGTTTACTTAATAAAAAAAAAGTTTAATTTGCATCAAATCATATCTGCCTTAACTCAAAGGACTTAACTGTACAAATGTAGCACAATTGTTTGAGATAATCTGGTGATAGGGGAAGTGCGTCTGCGTATGACTAATAGACTAAACAAAAACGATCAAAGTAAGATAAAAAAAAATGCAGTACAAAATAACAAATGTTTTGGACAAGTTTGGGGAGATTTTGACAAGGTGAGGGGGCTGGTTATGAATAATAACACAATAATAACAAAAAAACTATAATAAAAACAGTTTTCAGCACAAACGAAAAAAACAAGATTGGGAGGTTGGATGACATCACTGGTCAAAAAATAATTTCCCCGCTGATTTTAGAAAACCTTAAAAACCGTAACGGACTGTGGGGAGGCGTGGCCGGCAGACCGACAGCGAGGCAGGGCACGCCGGGGCCGACTCCAAAAATGCGGCAAGGAGGCGTGGCCGGCGGGCCAGCGGCGAGGCGGGGCGTGCCGGGATCGACGCCGTAACAATTATCAGGTGCGTGGATCGCCCACCTGGGCACACTTATATAATCTCCTCCAAGTTTGTAAAAGGGCAGCCGAGAACGACAAGGCGGCAGAGGGAGCTGGAGAGACATGAGCACATGCAGCGCGAAATCAACAGAGAGTGAGGGACAGACGACGACGCGGGAGGCTGAAAAGCGACCGGAAGAGCGAGCAGTGGAAGAGGAAGGAGCTGAAAAGCGACCCGACCAGAGACTGAGTACCGGTACTCTGGTATATAAAAATAAACAAAGTCCCAAACTGCTTGCAGTCATGTCAGTCCTTGGCGGTCCATGGAACCCCGACAGCGAGAGACTCACACGTACAAACTAGCACAAACCGACAACAACTTCACACAGGTCAATTTATAATCATATTAAATGGTAATGTCATCGCTTAATAGGTTGTAGTGTAAAACGTGTATATTAGATGTCACATTACATTAAGTGTTAGGGTAATTTCTCTAAAGACTACTTTTCTTCAAAAAAGAGACACTCATTTAAAGTGACCAATGAGAAAGGAAGGGGGTTGCTGGGTATGTGATTCAATTACGGAACCTAAGCACATTTGAAAGTTAACGCCCTCTAGGCAGCTGCGTAACTGTTACAAACAGCCCTTCGAAATGATTTTGACCTTCTAAGGGAAAACAGGGTTGGTAAGGTGGAACGCCCTTCTAATATAATGCTATAATGTTAAAAAAAAATCAACAATCATTCACAATCATTATGAATGACAGGAACACATGTTTTTAAATTTGTTTTATGCATTCCAAATAATAAATAAATGCGATCAAAAGTCTGCTTACAATGGAGCCTATGGGAGCCGCTGTATTCTGCCTATAAAAGCCCTTAAAAACTTAGGGCTGCCAAAGTTAACGCGATAGCGCATTAATTATAATTTCAATAAAGGCACACATTTTTTTTAACGGGCGATTAACGCACCTGTGTTCTTTTTATCCCTCGGGTGGTGCCGTAGCAGGTGGGGGGACTTAGCTGCAGCTCACTTACTACTGATGAGCCACAAGCGAGCAGAAATAGACAAAGGAAAGGCTACCTTTGGAAATATCAGGTTCAAAGCCATGGCAAGTTGTTCTCCCGACAAGAAAGGACCATTTTTTGCAATGACAAGAGAGACATCCCTGCAGCAAACGCCTGCTACGCGCATCGTTAGGTGGGTGGCGCTTCACTTCCGTGTTCCAATTACAGTTAAAGTTCAGTGATAACGTAACATTTAGATTGTCACTGTGACTGATTTTAGTAAGTAAGATGACATAACAGCTCAACAATAATGAAAGACGGTCAGAAAGAAGTCAAAAGGAGACTTTTTATTGCAAACAGTCGATCAAACATCAAAACATGTCACTTTCTCAAACCAATCACTTTTCCGTCTTCAAAATAAAAAAGCTACGCATCCAGGTTAACTACATTTACAAAATAAAAGTGTTTTACACTACAGTTATGCTTTCCAAAAGGGATGGGCATCGGATCTGGTACTTTTTTGGCACTGAACGAAAACAGTCGGTACTACCGGGCACAGATTCATGTAAGATCCAGCGGCACCATGATTTGGAGCCTAGGTTGCGCGTGACGTCATGTCTGTTTGTAATAGCACTTGCGAGTGGGCGAGTACTTGCTAGCACTTGAGAGGAAAACAGGCGATTTTGAAGCGGACATGCTCTTAGTAATCTTGCTACCCATCAATGTTTCATGACAAAAACCCAACCATGCCAAATAAAAAACGCTCTGAAGTGTGGCTCGTCTTTTCCAAATGTGATGCCGATTAGGCTCGCTGCTTTTGTGACACCAAAATTAAGGCAAGCAGTGAAGTGAAGTGAATTATATTTATATAGCGCTTTTCTCTAGTGACTCAAAGCGCTTTTACATAGTGAAACCCAATATCTAAGTTACATTTAAACCAGTGTGGGTGGCATTGGGAGCAGGTGGGTAAAGTGTCTTGCCCAAGGACACAACGGCAGTGACTAGGATGGCGGAAGCGGGGATCGAACCTGGAACCCTCAAGTTGCTGGCACGGCCACTCTACCAACCGAGCTATACCGCCCCAAGTAGCGGGAATACTTCCAATCTGAGGAAGCACCTGGCTAAACACAGGATTTTGTGCAGCCACAACTCCTGCATTTGGCACCTTTAGCGACTCGGCTGCAGCCAACAACACGGGAGAAGTAGTAGCGTTAACATTTGGTGACGATAACAGCGACATCATCATCCTCTACGTCTGCTCCAGGTAAAAAGCCTACTGTATAAGAATACATTAGCTTTGCATTTTATCTTGCAATAGTTATCATAATCAGCTCGGTTCCTTGTACTGTACTTTGTAATGTAATGTAAAGTTTTTGTTTCACTTTCATTTGTAATTTAATACTTTTGAAAAAAAACAAAAAAAACAATTGGTCTTTATTTTTAATCCATTCTCTTTTGCTCATTCGTTTTTTTAAACTTAATTGCGTCTATGGACCCCCATCACATTGTTTCCAGATGGAAAAAGAAAGGACAACATGGAGCCGGCTTTTATTTTGTGCAATACTAAGAAAATAACACTGCGTTGTGAAACAATTGCAAACGTGTTACTATCCATATAATTAGATACATCTATCCATCCATCCATTTTCTACCGCTTATTCCCTTTGGGGTCACGGGGGGCGCTGGAGCCTATCTCTGCTACAATCGGGTGGAAGGCGGCGTACACCCTGGACAAGTCGCCACCTCATACAGTTTTGATATATTTGATGATCACTCGATAAAGAGAAATAAATGTTACATTTAAACATTTAATTATTACACAATTCTTTTTTATCACATGAACACACAAAAGTACAGTTTTGGTTCCAGGAATACCGGATTTATTCAAATGTGAACAGTACCCATCCCAATTTGTCAGAGATTTTGTGATATTTATTTTTATTTATTCTGTGATATTTGCACCTAAAGAAATGCTAGTATATCAGTTGAGAAATATGTGTAAATTATTTTATAACATGTTCTGGTCGAGTCCTCAATTACAGAATGATTAGCAAGCTGAATATTACATTTTATTAATTAATATGGAAGGTTCAAACATTGCCATGCAGAAATATGAAGACCATTAATTTGTATAACATGTAATGTACAGAATATCAGAAGCATTTATTCAGGTACAAATATCACAGATTACAGCTGGGATAGGCTCCAGCCCCCCCGTGACTCCAAAAGGGACAAGCGGTAGAAAATAGATGGATGGATAGTACCAAACGTCTTTGACTATCAAAGCGTGATCATAACAATCCACATGTTGTGTTATTTAAACATGGAAGTGTAGCTCCTCCTCTGAATGCAAGTGCTCCTGAAGCAAGAACACAAATTCTGTATTTATACAAAATACAAAATCTGGCAAGACACCAACACACAGTAGGCAATTTTTTTAAATTATTGTCATTAAATCATGTTTGTCCTTTTTAAGTTGAGCTGCTTAAATAAGCATAACATTTAAAATACATTTAATTAAAGCAAATTAATTGTCCGTTCATAGTGTTAAAACTTGAAAATCATCTGTCTAGGGTACACTTATTAATATGATTAAAAAAAATGTATATATGCGATTCATTTTGAGTTAACTATGAACAAAATGTGATTAATCGTGATTAAATATTTTAATCGTTTGACAGCCCTAATCAAAACTTCTCCATTAAGGTTTTGTATACATGCTGTAAGTATGTATGTAATGTAGTAACGGGCACATTTACAATGACATTTGATATTTATGCATTTTGATCATTTTAAGCATGTGCGGCACATTAATTTTAAAAAATGCATCACGTCGTTCTCTTTTTTCCCCACTACATCACTGATTTCTACTCACTGCAGACTTCATGAGCCAACAAACATTATAAAACATCACTTACTGCGCAATGTCTGCTATTATTAGGATGCCTACTGATAGAATCTTGTTATATTTCCATTTTGAATGAAAAATGACTCATAATCCTTGCGAAGACACCCACCTCACGGATCTGCTATAAACAATTCGCCTGCGTTAGCGCTTATAATAACAATATCACCAATACTTGGTTAATATTCAAGTCATAAAATGTAAACGAGTATTGCTGGTGCTTTTTGGATGTTTTTTTTAATTGGGTTTTATAGGCGGCATAGAGGACCTCCCATTGGCTCTGCTGTAAGCGGACTTTTATTTGCGTTTTTTTCCAAACTAAAATGCATTAAAAAAATATGCATCTGTCATCATGTCTTTCATAATGATTGTGAACGATAGGCAAAATTCCAAAAAAGTGCAGTTTCCCTTTTTTTAAATCAGTGTCACGCTTTAAAGAGTCTGTACCTGGATGTTCACCTCAAAAACAAACTGGACTGGACTCACAATTAAACACGGTGTACAAGAAGGGTAAAAGTCACCTACACCTCTTGAGGAGACTGAGGTCCTTCAGGGTGTGCGGGTCACTGCTGCACAACTTTTTCCTACACTGTGGTAGCAAGTTACAATCAAATCAAATTAGCTTCATGGCATGGCCTCTTAAGTTCATGTGAGTGATTATGATTGACGACACCTGTTGACTTCTCTGAGCCCATTTAAATAGGACTCATGTGATGCAGTCATTAGACTCGGTTACAAACACGACAATGGGAAAGTCAAAGGAACTCAGCACAGATCTGAAAAAACGAATCATTGACTTGAACAAGTCAGGAAAGTCACTTGGAGCCATTTCAAAGCAGCTAAAGGTCCCAAGAGCAACTGTGCAGATAATTGTCCGTAAGTATTAAGTTCATGGCACAGTTTTGTCACTGCCACGATCAGTAAGAAAATGCAAGCTATCACCTGCTTCTGAGAGACAATTGGTCAGGACGATCAAGGTTCAACCCAGAACCACCAAAAAGCAGGTCTGCAATAAATTGGAAGCTGCTGGTACACAGGTGTCAGTGTCCACAGTCAAGCGTGTTTTGCGTTGCCATGGACTGAGAGGCTACATGCAAGAAGGAAACCCTTTCTCCTTAAAGGGGAACATTATCACAATATCAGAATGGTTAAAACCATTAGAAATCAGTTCCCTGTGGCTTATTATATTTTTCGAAGTTTTTTTCAAAATTTTACCCATCACTCAATATCCCTAAAAAAAGCTTCGTTATAAACACCCGTCCATTTTCCTGTGACGTCACATAGTGAAGCCAACACAAACAAACATGGCGGAAAGAACAGCAAGCTATAGCGACATTAGCTCGAATTCAGACTCGGATTTCAGCAGCTTAAGCGATTCAACAGATTACGAATGTATTGAAACGGATGGTTGTAGTGTGGAGGCAGGTAGCGAAAACGAAATTGAAAAAGAAACTGATAGCTTCAGTTTCTTCTTCAATTTCGGTTTGAACCGTATGCAAGCGAAACCGACGAAAACGACACGACAGCCAGCGACACGGGAGAAAGCGAGGACGATTGGTATGTGTTTGTTTGGCATTAAAGGAAACTAACAACTACGAACTAGGTTTACAGTTGGGATGTCCCGATCCGATATTTGGATCGGATCGGCCGCCGATATTTGCAAAAAAATACGTATCGGCAAGGCATGGGAAAATGGCGATCCAGATCCAGTTAAAAAAAAAAACTCCGCTCCGTGTTTTCCAACGCACCTATTTAAATAGTACATTCCATTTTTCTGCTGCTCCATAATTTCCGTTCCGCATTTTCCAGCACACCTTAAACACATCCACAGGTCAGTGGATTCGAACGCAGTTGCTTTTAGCTGCTGGCATTACATGACAGGCTCTTCTCACTCTTTTCTGTGTCTGTGCTTCTCACAGACAGCAAGCGCACCTTCATACACACGTCACATACTGTCACGTCATACGTCACATACTGTCACGTCATACGTCACATACGTCCTCCCCGAGCAGAGAGGTAGCAGCATGGCTAACGTTAGCTGTGATGCTAGCGCAGCCGTGTGACCAACGTTCTCTTTAAGGTGCGCGCTTGTGCAATTGCGCACTGTTTAAACGTCATCTGCGCATAGCATTTATATGCCAAGCACAAAATCAAATAAAAAAATAAGCGCATAACAATTTTCGACACACGGACACGACAGAGAAAACCGTTTTCGTCATCATTGTTCAAATATTATAACGTCTGTCGAGACGCTTATCTCCATTCGGTGCCACACGTCCACACCATCAAAATGCCGAGGCAAAAATTTCCAGATCAACACCGTATGAAAAAATTTGTGATTTTTTTAGTTGTGATTTCCTTCTCTGCATGAAAGTTTAAAAGTAGCATATATTAATGCAGTTTGAAGAAGAATGTTTTAATGTAGACATGCAAGCCTTGAAAGAAAATGTTGAAAATCAAGACTACATTTCCTGCAAATGGATGCATTTCTACCCTATATTTTAACTTTAGATTTATTCTCATATCAAACTCTTTTGGCTGTCTTTTTGACACTTACATCCGACGCCCCCCTCCACACCCTGGATTATAAATAATGTAAATAATTCAATGTGATTATCTTGTGTGATGACTGTATTATGATGATAGTATATATCTGATAGTATATATCTGTATCATGTGGACCCCGACTTAAACAAGTTGAAAAACTTATTCGGGTGTTACCATTTAGTGGTCAATTGTACGGAATATGTACTTCACTGTGCAACCTACTAATAAAAGTCTCAATCAATCAATCAAAACACATAGAATTATCATACTGCTGTGATTATATGCATCAAGTGTTCATTTTTTTTTTTTTTAGACCAGTTGATCTGCCGTTTCTTTTTTTTTCTCCTCTGCTCCCCCCTCTCCCTTGTGGAGGGGGAGACACTCAGGTCCGGTGCCCATGGATGAAGTGCTGGCTGTCCGGGGACCCGGGGTGGACCGCTCGCCTGTGTATCGGTTGGGAACATCTCTGCGCTGCTGACCCGTCTCCGCTCGGGATGGTTTCCTGCTGACCCCACTGTGGACTGAACTCTTACTGTTATGCTGGATCCACTATGGACTGTACTCTCACAATATTATGTTAGACCCACTCGACATCCATTGCATTCGGTCTCCCTAGAGGGGAGGGGTTACCCACATATGCGGTCCTCTCCAAGGTTTCTCATAGTCATTCACATCGACGTCCCACTGGGGTGAGTTTTTCCTTGCCCTTATGTGGGCTCTGTACCGAGGATGTCGTTGTGGCTTGTACAGCCCTTTGAGACACTTGTGATTTAGGGCTATATAAATAAACATTGATTGATTGATTGATTGATTCAAGGCTAAGGCAAAATATTCACATATATATCGTGTATCGCAATATGGCCTTAAAATATCGCAATATTAAAAAAAGGCCATATCGCCCAGCCCTTGTTTCAATGATGCCATTTCTGTTTGTCATGTATAATTTTGTCTATTTTGTGTTTATCCTTGAATAAACAGGTCAGTTTCTTGTTACCAACCATTGTGTATTATTCAAACTCACCTAATTCAGCTGGCTAGTTGTTATCAAGAGTACTAAAACCCTTTTCAACATGATTCTGACAACTAAGTAGGCTAAATAACTTAAAACTTTAATACATGCTCGGAGAGGCCATTATCGGTATCGGTCAGTATCGGTATCGGATCGGAAGTGCAAAAACAATATCGGTATCGGATCGGAAGTGCAAAAACCTGGATCGGGACATCCCTAGTTTACAGCATATGAAATACATTTAGCAACTACATGCACTTTGAGAGCGCAGACAGCCCAATTTTCATCAATTAATATATTCTGTAGACATACCCTCATCCGCGCTCTTTTCCTGAAAGCTGATCTGTCCAGTTTTGGAGTTGATGTCACCAAGACATCCAGGGGGTTTAGCTCGCTCGTCTGCGGGAACAAACTGCCGCCATTGCTTGCCGTGCTACCGAGGTCCTTTGTCCCTGAATTGCTCACACACTCCGGCAGATTCAATGGGGGTCTTGCGGCAGATTTCTTTGACTTTATCGTTGGAAATGCATCTGCTTTGAGTGTCGCAGGATATCCACATTCTTGCCATCTCTGTCGTAGCATAGCTTTCGTCGGTAAAGTGTGCGGAACAAACGTCCAATTTCTTGCCACTTTCGCATCTTTGGGCCACTGGTGCAACTTGAATCCGTCCCTATTCGTGTTGTTACACCCCCCGACAACACACCAACGAGGCATGATGTCTCCAAGGTACGGAAAACAGTCGAAAAAACGGAAAATAACAGAGCTGATTTGACTCGGTGTTTGAGAAAATGGCGGATTGCTTCCCGATGTGACGTCACAACGTGACGTCATCGCTCCGAGAGCGAATATTAGAAAGGTGTTTAATTCGCCAAAATTCACCCATTTAGAGTTCGGAAATCGGTTAAAAAAAATATGGTCTTTTTTCTGCAACATCAAGGTATATATTGACGCTTACATATGTCTGGTGATAATGTTCCCCTTTAAAAATAAGGGTCTTTTTTTACTTGAAAACAAATTCAATATAATATAATGTATTTTAACCCCCAGAAGAAATCACAGGCGCTATTGTTAACTTTTATTACCAATCTTATAATAACAAACGGCACAATTCCAACAGGTTCTACCTCCCATGCAAACATTTTCGTCTCCATGAATTCTTGCTTCCCCGGACACACAACAACACTTCCTCATTCTCCACCAATCACCTTTCAGGCACAGACGGTGTGTTTGCAAACATGGGGAAAAACTGACATTAAAATTTAAACCCACACAAACATAAAACATTAACAACTGGTTGTTACTGTATGAATATATATGGATTGCGCACTATTGTCAAGTGATGTACCAAAAACTCGACCATCGAAAAAATACTTTGATTGCCTAACACCGCGCTGCCGAAACCCGATATAAATAAAACGCACGCCATTGTCTAAGCGTTGTCAGCATGTCTGCAATGTTGACGTAATTTTAATATATACCAGATACAAAATGTGCAAATATTAAGTGGACAGTGGTGGCTTATAAGGAGAAAAAGTCCAACTTGAGCAACAGCACAAAAAAAGTGTAACATGGGGCTCGCTACAGCTCGCCTTTTTCGTCGCGAACATTGAGGGACAGGAGTAGTCTCTAAACACATTCTATAGAAGGGGTGTCAAACATACGATCCGACGGCCCGATCAGGCCTGCGAACAGGTTTTATGCGGCCCACGGGATGAGTTTTCTAAGTATAAAAATTAACCTGAAATTTTTGAATGAAAGAAACAGCTGTTCTAAATGTGTCCACTGGATGTCTCAATTGCAATTATTTGTATCTTTTTAGATGATGCTACATATGTACAAAACAAACCTCATGATGTTAGTCGAGGAAAATGATCAAACTAAATAAATAACATACTGTAATTAGATTTTGATTTTTTTTTTTCTTGATAGGTTGAAAATTAACACCAATGAGTTGACTGATGAACATTATCATGTAATTTATTCAGAAAATATAAATAACTACAAATAAACAGAATACTATTAAGTGTAGAAAAAACCCTACATTATAATTTGTACAATTTCAGAATGCGCTTGTTCTATTTTTAAACAAAGAAAATAATCTGAAGGTGTCTTTATTTTTAAGTTATCGTGCCGTGATTTTACCAGTCAGGCCCACTTGGGAGTACATTTTTCTCCATGTGGCCCCCGATCTAAAGTTAGTTTGACACCCCGTTCTATAGTAACACCAGAAGAAGATAAAAACTCATTAGAAGTTTATCGAAACTTGAAAAAATCTCAAAAAAGTACATAATTGTATAATAAGCAGCAACAATTAAAAAATAAGGCAAAATGATTTTTTTTTAAATACACTGCCCTCTCATGGAAGTTTTTCACAAGACATTGGAAATGTTTGAGATTTCAAATTTGAGTTTGGTGCAACAGGCTTCTGTAGCCAGTCAGTATTCAATGCAGTGAAGCAGGCTGGCTTAGCAAAAGTACAAAGTGTGAATGTAAGTAGTTGAACATATGCTGTTTTATGAAAAGTTTATTCTCTCAAAATGTCATTGTAAGACGTTTGCAACAGTTTAAAAAGTTTGCGATTGAGATGCTAATTTTTGTTAGCCTGTCAACGGCAAAATACATGGTAAGTTAGCATCAAGTCAATGGGAAAAGTACTAACTTTTTACTGTATAGTTTCAGTTGCTTGTTTTTTCTCACATCAGACTGTACTGCCGATTTGACACAATTTTGACATGTTTTTTGGCATTTCACGCATAATAATGTACATTTTTTAATGTGTTTAGTATTACAGTAATTTAATCTGGAGGCAATCAATAAACAACCTCAACCAGAACGTTTTTCGTTCCTAAATGGAAGGACTGTTTGCCTATCTGCCAAACTAAATACCTACATTCAGGGAGGGCAGAATAAAATATATGTTAATATTAATTAATAATAACATATTTGTTTTTAAATGTATGTAAACATTTTTTGAGTCTTTTTAAAGAAAAAAATATCATCATAGCAAATTACTCAATGATGTCATGGGGACCACGCCCATAACCATGCCTCCACCGCCACAGGTATCTTGGTAGTCTAGGGGAACCTTGTGATTACTGTGATATTTTTTGTGGTGTGCAATACGGATATTAGTGGATTTTTCTTGTTTAATTTGATCTTCTATCTATACATATTGAGCAATATGTAGTTTTTATTACTTTTTTTTTTCCATTACGCTTAACTTCTGTTTCTGTATGTAAAAACCCATTGTGGGATGAATAAAAGTCTATCCTATCCTTTTGTTATACGATCGTGACTTCAGTTTGCATTTATTTAGCCATTGAGGAAGTTGAATGGTAAAATAAATTAAAACTATTACGTTACCTCCTCTGCCATCTGCAGCAAAGCCTGGTTGTTGCTCTCCCATTTTGTCCTCCACTGTGTTGTTTCCTTTTCCAGCTTCTTGATCTTATTGGTCATCTGAAAAGCGAATGGAGTTAACAGCAACGTAAAAACATAGCTTCATTTGTAACATTTGTATCTCTTACTTTGTCCATTTCTTGTCTGAAAGTGGTGAAGACATCGTTGCTTTTAGCCAGAGTGCTCTGAAACTCCTCAAATTTGTCCATGTAAAGAGAAAGCTGAGGAACAGGAGTTTTACACCTTTCAGATGATAGAGTATCACAAGAGCCCTTATTGAATAATGTTATTGCCTGTGACGTAGTATGAGCAGGCACCTTTGTCTCTTTATTTAGCCAGTATTCACACCACTCTAGATTGCCTTTTCTCAAAAAAATGACAAGCAACAAATGCTTTCTTTGGTCTTACTGGAAACTAACATCAAGACTTAAATTTAACCACGGCAACTGCAGCAAAAGCCGCGAGCGCCCTTGTCATTCGCCGTAAGCCCTAAAGAATGTACCAACATTTGCGGCAAGAACATGCCGTGACCGCCCTTGACTTTTTACTTGTCAATAGACGAGTGATGTAACAGTAAACGGTATAATGATAATTTGCGATAAAATTCCAGACGGTTAGTAATACCGTCTACATTTTTTAATTACAAAAAAAACGTCATTTATTAATGCATTTTAAGCAACACAAAGTCAGGCGCATGTGCACTAGCGTTGTTTGGCTTGATAATCATGGCGGACTAAGGACACAGACTTTGTTCCGGAGATTTCCCCTTAGAGTAAACAGAGTCAAGCGCTTGGTTTAAAGTAATTTCCCCTCGCTTCCGGGCGTGCGATAAACAGCGCACTGCTGTGTTTAGATGGAGACAGGTGTGGACAATATTGGAGACAGACACACTTGTTTCCACACTAAAAGTATACAACGAAGGAGAAAAATATTTGATGTTTTGCAGCAGGCGATGTGTCGTCAACGTTGTCACAACTTGTTTATAAAGTCTTTACTTTGTTGACTGGGATGTTCACTCCTTTATTTAACTGCAAACTGTATCAGTGTTCAAATAACATCAATACTAGCTAAAATGTTTTGTCATCTCATCGAACTGAACAAAGGCTGTGAAGATTGTGTATTCGATGTGAGAGGTGTCACTCCTCTGTATTTTTGTTGGCCAAACTGTTGTACTGAACCAAGAGAAGAACAAAGCTTGTTTATTAGACTTCATCTTCATTGGCCAAACTGCTTTGTGTTTTATTTTAATATCAAAAAGTAAACACAAGGTTTTTACGCATTACTTATGTTTTTTCATGTCACAAAGGTATTACTTCAAAAAACATTCATGTGACAAATCATTTTGTTAATGTTTTATTGTGTATAGTTAAATCCAAATTTACATATTTCTGCTCAAACTCTTAATGGATCTGTCCCGATACAGCATCTACATGAAATGTGCATAACTTAAAAAAATAAATAATTAAAAATAAAACCTCCCTCTATCAAAATGTAAAAATAGAGTTAAAGGCATCATGAAATGACAAAAAGCTGACAAGTTTATATTAATAATGAATTTAAAAAAATTGTAATATATATATACAGGTAAAAGCCAGTAAATTAGAATATTTTGAAAAACTTGATTTATTTCAGTAATTGCATTCAAAAGGTGTAACTTGTACATTATATTTATTCATTGCACACAGACTGATGCATTCAAATGTTTATTTCATTTAATTTTGATGATTTGAAGTGGCAACAAATGAAAATCCAAAATTCCGTGTGTCACAAAATTAGAATATTGTGTAAGGCTAATACAAAAAAGGGATTTTTTAGAAATGTTGGCCAACTGAAAAGTATGAAAATGAAAAATATGAGCATGTACAATACTCAATACTTGGTTGGAGCTCCTTTTGCCTCAATTACTGCGTTAATGCGGCGTGGCATGGAGTCGATGAGTTTCTGGCACTGCTCAGGTGTTATGAGAGCCCAGGTTGCTCTGATAGTGGCCTTCAACTCTTCTGCGTTTTTGGGTCTGGCATTCTGCTCCATGCCACGCCGCATTAACGCAGTAATTGAGGCAAAAGGAGCTCCAACCAAGTATTGAGTATTGTACATGCTCATATTTTTCATTTTCATACTTTTCAGTTGGCCAACATTTCTAAAAATCCCTTTTTTGTATTAGCCTTAAGTAATATTCTAATTTTGTGACACACGGAATTTTGGATTTTCATTTGTTGCCACTTCAAATCATCAAAATTAAATGAAATAAACATTTGAATGCATCAGTCTGTGTGCAATGAATAAATATAATGTACAAGTTACACCTTTTGAATGCAATTACTGAAATAAATCAAGTTTTTCAAAATATTCTAATTTACTGGCTTTTACCTGTATATATATATATATATATATATATATATATATATACCGTATTTTCCGCACTATAAGCCGCCCCGGGTTATTAGCCGCACCTTCAATGAATGGCATATTTCAAAACTTTGTCCACCTATAAGCCGCCCCGGACTATAAGCCGCGCCTACGCTGCGCTAAAGGGAATGTCAAAAAAAACAGTCAGATAGGTCAGTCAAACTTTAATAATATATTAAAAACCAGTGTTCTAACAACTCTGTCCCAAAATGTACGCAAATGTGCAATCACAAACATAGTAAAATTCAAAATAGTGCAGAGCAATAGCAACATAATGTTGCTCGAACGTTAATGTCACAACACACAAAATAAACATAGCGCTCACTTTCTGAAGTTATTCTTCATTCGTAAATCCTTCGAATTCTTAGTCTTCGGTGTCCGAATTGAAAAGTGTGTGTATAAGGTAAGACATATTATCTGGCACTTTGTTTCGCAATATTATGCAAACACAACTTTTCTTACCTTCTGGTACCTGCTGATCTGTATTTGGGATCTCTATAAATCCTGAAAAATTGTGCGAGTCCGCCTTTGTAGTCCGTGACGACACCGTAGTCTATAAGCGTCTTTTCATGAACCGGAAACACCTAAGAAGCACCACCTTTAAAATCATCCAGGTGAAGTTCGCTTGCTAGCGTTGTTGCCTTCATTCGAATAGTGATGGTGCTGACACTTCTGCTTGCTGCTCTCTGCTCAACAACCCACTGTTCGAGTTTGTCCTCCAACAGTAGCCATCTTGCTTTGTTCCCTCGGAAACTCTGTTTTGTCTTCTTTACCTGGCGCAGGTCATCTTCTTGCTTCCTCCACCGACGCACCATTGATTCATTTATGTTATATTCTCTTGCTGCTGCTCTATTTCCGTGTTCTTCGGCATGACTTATTGCCTTAAGTTTAAATTCTGCGTTATACGTGTGTCGCTTAGTAGGAGCCATTTTGTGGTCTGGTCTTTACAGATGTAAACACACAAAGGAAATGAAACGAAAATCCGCGCGCTTCTTCTTCTTCCGGGGGCGGGTGGTTGCTTACAGTAGAAGAAGAAGCGCTTCCTGTTCTATGGGGGCGGGTGCTTACCTTGGCGGTTGCTTGCGTAGAAGAAGAAGCGCTTCCTGTTCTACCGGGAAAAAAGATGGCGGCTGTTTACCGAAGTTGCGAGACCTAAACTTTATGAAAATGAATCTTAATATTTATCCATATATAAAGCGCACCGGGTTAAAAGCCGCACTGTCAGCTTTTGAGTAAATTTGTGGTTTTTAGGTGCGGCTAATGGTGCGGAAAATACGGTATATATATATATACATATATTTTAAAAAAAATGTAATTCACTATATATCATTCATAAAGAAAATAATGTTTGCCTTGGTGCCCTTCTAATTTGCCTTGGTGCCCTAAAATATGAGCCCTCCTTTAAAGCAACACTTGCCTTGACTTTAAAAAGTTAAAATCCGAGGCCTGTAACATTAAAGCATGGCGCTCTTCTTATGAGCACAGGTTTGTGACTCAAAAAACAATGACAGGAGAAAGTTGGTATATATTTCTATCATTGTTTTGCTCACAAGCGTCATGCCTAATTATGCAAATTAGGCAATGACATCACCTACCCTTTTTTTTTTTTTTCTTACTGACCTGTTGCTTGAGCTGGAGTTCTTGCTCCTTCATCAGCTCACACTTGTGCCTCGATGCCAAGGCTTCTTTCAGCAGCTGTAGCGACACAAAACACTTTGATTAGATCTTCAGCAGTGCCAACTTTAAACCCTTCTCATTTACTCCAGGATTAGTATATCTGCTTGTATTTATTTAACTGAAAAGTCGAGATCAATACCTTGGCCCTATTTTGTCAAATTGACAATAATGAGTGCAAACCTCACAATTTAAATATGTATTTTACCGGGACACTCAGTTGTCAGTGTACTGCCTGGGTGTGGCGGTTAGCAAACCTACAGTGAACATGTAACAAATTGTTATTGTTACTTAGCACTGCCTTAATTATGCTCTGCCTCCTCCACAGCTTAATGCCCTGAAGTAGCTCAATTGGTTTCAGGTGTGGAGAAAAACAAAACATTTTCCCTCAGCAAGGCAGTGGCATCTTAGGTGTGTTTGGACTCGATCATGTTATGAAAACTGGCATACAGCCCAGTTAGTTTTTTTGAAGGGAGGGGAATCATGCTCTGCTTTAGAATGTCACAGTACTTGTTGGAATTCATGTCAAACGTACTACAAGCTGACAATTGTAAAGCATCGTGCTCATTGTTTGTGATCATGAATTGCCTCTAATGCAACTAAAACCTGCAAGTTATTGGTTTAACTTGGTTATGAGATTAAATTCTTACTCACAAGGTCTCCCTCTCTTTGTTGTTTATCCTCCACTTCCTTCATCATTTCAGTGATCCTTTGCAACTTAGCATCCATCAACTGTTGCTGTAGCTCTTTGTGCTTGAACACTTTGTCTATGTGCTGAAAAGGGGACACAAAAAACTTTTAATATACACTTCTAAATAGTGTTCACATTTTGAATTGAATGAAACATAAGTACAGCAAAAATAGAAAACAGGAGAATGGAAAAAAAAACGTTTGTGAAATCTGCATTTTGACGTAATGAGGTCCACTTCAAATGTGAAGAGTTACTCATGATGCGTTTGCAAAAAGTGAGTAAAAAATGTTCAGAACTACAAAATTAACTTTCGTCTGTTGCATTCAAAGGATGTTTTACGAAACAAAAAAAAAGATAAAGCTGCCTGTGAGTGCCTTCAGATAGAGGAGGTGCACAGAGTGGTTCCCGTTGCTTAAGAAGAGCAATACGTGCTTTCATCATGTTGTCAGAAGTGTCTTTAATAGAATTGTCCGTAGCTATTTTTTTTTTAAGTATCCAGATGGTCTGATTACTTACTAATAAATACAGCCATGAAGTTGGGAAACAGGCATTACTAATCCCCCCTGCTATTAAATCTTATTACTCTCTGCCAGAGAATAATAATACATTTAATAGACTCATCTACTGTATAAAAGTCAGAGGAATTCTGACAGTCTATGTACGCCACACACCCCAAATCTGCGTTTGTATTAACATTCAGACATATAAAAAACCCTGCACACGCACACTTACAGGCAATATGTGCTTTTATAGATATCCATCCATATCAAATTTTCATTTCACAACATGGGAAATTTCCTGGGAAAATTTGTAAAAATGAGGAATTTTGACTTCTATCACAAATTGCCGATAAATCAATAAAAAAATAAAAATAAAAAAATACTACATGCGTTATTACACTGGATTTGAACTTATGTGCCTTGCCCACAAGACACGGTCTTTAACCAGTGTTCCACCGACTCTGTCAGTTAAATCCTTTAGTTGCCTAGTTTAATATAAGGCTTCCTTTTGAGGGACTCCAATAATAATGCAGAGATAAAAAATAAAAAATTCTGGGCTCTTTCACAACACTTATAGTTGAGCAATATTTTTAAGATGGCTCAAATAATTTCGCTTTCAATGTTACAGAAAGCATGAGGAAACGAGAACTGCTGCCTGCTCTTCTTTAGTTAAATATAAAGAATGTCTTATTTGTCAAGATATTTATTTACACAAAGTGTGGATTTTTTACAGATATGTATTTTCCATCATCTTCATGTCCAGCCAACACTCTTGAGTTGTTAATTTGATTGAATTACGTAACTCACCGCACTGCATGCATATATAGGAAACAGTACAACCCTCAGGATTTTTTCAGAAATGTAAAAAACAACATCTTAATGCTTTTAAGATCAGCGGCAATGGTGTGCTGCAGAGGCCACATGCATACAGAGATATACATCATATTATGACATATTTCTACATTTTTTAAAACAATTTCTTGTGGTCTACATACCATGGTGGGTCTTTGGTCAAAATGTTGCATACCGTATTTTTCTTTTGGCCGGGGGTGCAACTAATACTCAGTAGCGACTTATGTGTGAAATTATTAACATGACCGTAAATTATCAAATAATATTATTTAGCTCATTCACGTAAGAGACTAGACGTATAAGATTTCATGGGATTTAGGAGTGACATATTGTTTGGTAAACGTATAGCATGATCTAAATGTTATAGTTATTTGTATGACTCTTACCATAATATGTTACGTTAACATACTAGGCACATTCTCAGTTGGTTATTTATGCGTCATATAACGTAGACTTATTCAGCCTGTTGTTCACTATTCTATATTTATTTTAAATTGCCTTTCAAATGTCTATTCTTGGTAGGGATGATGCTCGAAACCGGTTTTCCCGGTTGTTCGATAAGAAAAGAACCGAGTCCTCGGACTCGAATCCCTTTTTGAGAACCGGTACCCGTTATCGAGACCACTATAGTAAAGAAAAAGAGTTGGTTCTTTATTCGAATCCCTGAGAACGAATCCCTTCCCACAGGAAATGCCCGTGGGGCGCAATGTTATGCCCATTTGATTGTAGACTCTTACTGACTCCTTGCGGCGATATGAAAATACTACGCGTCATTAGTTTGGGCACTTCCGGGTTGGCGAGTCAGTTCAATTCATGAGACAATTGAGAAGTAGACAAGTTGTGTTAGCTCCGACAAGCCTTGGAAAAGATAAGTCTGTAAGTAAACTGCTGAACTTGTTTATATAACTCAATATTAAGGTGGAAAGTGTTTCAATTTGATAGTAAGATGTCTATTGAAAAACGATTTTTGTGCACTGTTTCAATGGATGTTTTGAGGACTTAAAATGGCTGCCAGTCGTGTATTTCCACCATCGAAATAGTTTCAACACTCAGAAGTATTTGTTTGATGATAGTACTGTATATTTGTGTGAAGCTAATATTTACATATTGTGTATTACATTTCAGTATGTTAATTGAATCACATAGCTTATACATTTGTCATTGTGTGTATTTCAGTTTAAAAAAAATAAAATATAACAGTCCAGTGCAAGACACAAGTAAAGATGGGAAAAGACAAAGCAAGATCAACAACAATAAAGAGCCTAAATGGATTAATCTGCTTTGGAACTTTATTAGACGTCTTGGATTGTTTGTTAGCTGTCTGCCAAGCTGTATAACCTCAACACATATAGTGAGGGCAGAACAGACAATATGCAATTATTGCCAGGCTTTGCTCTCATGTAAGGGAAGAAGAATTGTTGATTGATGACTGTGGTGTTCTTAGTGTCATAGTGTGTGTAGTTAGTATGTTCCAATAGCAGCAGAAGTGCACTTTTTGGACAGCTGTATTATTTTCAGTTTTGTGCCCAAGGGACTGATTTTATTTAACACTATATTATTATTTATACACCTATAGTGATCACAGAGACAGGTTGTTTTTGTGTTACTCTATATATATGTTTTTCTGAAAAATCCCACTTAATATACTTTGGGTAACAGTCAATATATATATATTTTTTAGGGGGGTAACAGTCAATATTTATTTATTTATTTATTTTATTTTATTTTTTTCTTATAAAATAAAAGTGAGCTTTTGTTAAACCAAATATTGTGTTTTTTTCCATATACAACAACCTATCTGGAATCGATAAGAGAATCGATAAGGAATCGCTTCGATAAGAGGATTCGATAATGGGCTTGAACTCGATAATTTCTTATCAAACATCATCCCTAATTCTTGGTGTTGGGTTTTATCAAATAAATTTCCCCCAAAAATGCGACTTATACTCCAGTGGGACTTATATATGTTTGTTTCCTTCTTTATTATGCATTTTCAGCCGGTGCAATTTATACTCCGGAGCAATTTATACTCCGAAAAATACAGTAGATTATGTTTTACAGACTGTCTTCAAGACGCTTTCTGAACGTCTTTTCAGTATGCGCCGATTTGTGGGTGGTCTTATTTACGTGCCTCTAATTCAAATGAGTCTTCTCCCCACCAACCTTGTTTTTTTAGCGCTCTCATATCGAGTCTACTGAAAGATGTAACTTACAACTATACGCTACTTTGGATTCTAAATGGCAACAACGAAAGATGCATGTGCATGTACGAGCCAGTCTGCCCCACAACAAGAAGATAGAGAAAAAGAAGGAGCTTTTTGACTACAGTGTCTGACTACAATGGCGAACTTGCGCAAAGCTCTTCGGGTAAATCTCTACAATAAATAGATATCCATTGATGTCACACTTGAGAAAAACATCACAAATTGGGCAAGTTCCAAACTGCTTGTTTGGAGAAAGCATGAAGGAAGGCACGATTGTTTTATAAATAACTCCACCATGCCTTCTTGTAGGCCTGGACTATATGGCCTGTAAATAAAATCCCTGGTGTTTTCACCAAAAAGTCAATTTACGATTTGTTTCTCTACTCTAACCCATTGAATACAAATGTCAGCAATAATTCAAAACAGGTTGTTTTTTTATCAAAAGCTAGTAGAAATGACACTACATACACTGCATCTTACTCTTTGCAAAATTCTTAACTTTTTATACTGTTGTTAATTTTTAGACCAGATATACAGTAAATTGTACTTTTTAATGGAATAATTTTCAAATAATTAAATTAAGAGCCTTCCTTGGGAAGCAATGTCTGTTTAAATAGAATACTTCTGTTAATAAAAATGTAGCATTGCACATTTTGCATTAAAATAAAGTCTCCAACATTGAGATCGATAAAGGGCAAACTTTCAACTTCTGCCTTTAATAACACACTTCTGTAAATACAAATGTAGTATTATACATTGTATTCAAATAAATAATGAAGTAAAACACTGAGAAGACTATAGTTTGTTTCAGTAAGTGGTAGGGGTGTAACGGTACGTGTATTAAACCGTTTCGGTATGGGGGGTTCGGTTCGGAGGTGTACCGAACGAGTTTCCACACAAACATATTAAGTAGCCGCCTAAGCTAAAGTCTTAATAAGCTGCTCCGCTTCCTTTTGCCTGTCTCTGTCAGTACTCTACACAGCACCCAGCATTGTCCCACCCACACAACCATCTGATTGGTTACAAACAGAGCAGTAACAGCCAATCAGCAGTGCGTATTCAGAGTGGTAACAGCCAATCAGCAGTGTGTATTCAGAGCGCATGTAGTCAGTGCTTAGCGTTTAGCAGGTAAGCATCAGGCAGGGGACTCTCCCCAAATTATAATAAACACCTCCCAGTCAACTACTAGTAACATCACTATGAGCCCGTTGACGTTCTAGAAACATAAACGGCAGCTTCAGCTTGCTCGCAGTCCTGGCTTGAGGTGAAGGCTAATTCGCTTTTAGCGTAACATTAGCTCATTTTGCGGTGTGTGCGTGTGTGTGTGTGTTACGGACAGCAAAGCCCTGTCTGTCTGTTATTTCACTTTACCTTTTCTGTGTTGATTGAGCTGTATTAAAGCAGCAAAAAAGGACATGATGTTAAATGAATAGCTTCTGTCTCCGATAGTTGATATAATAATGTAACTGCATCATAAAGCCTACGTGAACTCCATGGTGTTCAGGGATGAATAGTCTCTCCTATTGCTATTGTATTATTTTTTCAGCTATAGTTACATTAATCATTAGTAATGGAGCAGCCTAGTTTTGAATGGCAGGGTCACTGCTATCACATGTTGATAAAAATATAACATTTATATAATAAAAATCAACTACAGGCTTCCCAAATGCTGTAATAAATTAAGCATAATGAGTTGACTTGAAACTGTTTAATGTTGCACTTTTTATACGTATGTAGAAGAAAAGTTTTGTCATTTTATTTAATCTGAGCAACAACTTGAGGCAGTTTAATGTTGATTATAGGGGTGTAACGGTACACAAAAATTTCGGTTCGGTACGTACCTCGGTATAGAGGTCACGGTTCGGTTCATTTTCAGTACAGTAAGAAAACACCAAAATATACATTTTTGGGTTATTTGTTTACCAAATTTGCAAAATCTTCCACCAAAAATATTTTTCTTTGTGGAATATTTGATGTGAAGTAATCGGAACCTTGTATAGGTCAATAATTCATAATAACATTGATTTTGATTCAATATTATGTTTTGAGCAATGACAGTTTGAAAGAAAAAAAACAGCTTTGTTTTATTAGTCAACATTGCAACTTTTTCTAAATTACATTTAGCCTTTAAGCTTTTTTATTTCACTTTTGTTATGTTTTTGTTTATTTTAATAGTATTTTTAGAATGTGCCGTGGGCCTTTAAAACATTAGCTGTGGGCCGCAAATGGCCTCCGGGGCACACTTTTGACAGCCCTGCTATAGATAATAAAATATTCAATCTGATAAATCTATGGATAAAAAGCAGAGCCTGGCAACGCATGCGTGTTTATGATAACTCTCTCGCTCTATCTGTCTCTGCCCCTCCCTCACGAATGCTGCTGCGCGCACAATTTGTTTTGTTTTTAACCCCTTCTTAACCCTGAACGTACATTGAAAATACACGGAACCCTAACTCAAAATGCCGGACATTTGAGGCATTTAAGAAACTCTGTCCGGTGAAAAGAGGACGTATGGTCAGTCTATTGTAGCCCGTTAGCTGCTAACATGCCGTGTGTTGTGCCTCGGTGTGCATTGTTTACACAACGTGCGTTACGCTACTTAATATGTCCGTGTGGAAACTCGTTCGGTACACCTCCGAACCGAACCCCCGTACCGAAACGGTTCAATACAAATACACGTACCGTTACACCCCTAGTTGATTAACGTGGGCAGAATTATTATAGTGTTCCCAATGTTAAAAGGATAAAGCCATTGTTTACAAATTTGGTAAATAAATAACCAAAACATTTATATTTTGTTGTTTTCTTACTGTACCGAAAATTAACCGAACCGTGACCTCTAAACCAAGGTACGTACCAAACCGAAATTTTTGTGTACCGTTACACCCCTAGTAAGTGGATAAAGTAATTGCAGCCTTTTCCATTCACATATCCTTTAGTATTCGATCGACGCATTGTGCTTCTTTCTCCTCATACATGGCATCATACATATCTGGTGTAAATGATTCCGCCATAGTAAGGTGATTTTTAGCCAATAGTCTGTTTGTTGTTGCGTCTTGTTCGCCTTGTAAAGAGTAGTATTTCCCGCACTCGACTGGAGGCATCGGTTTCAGATGCTGGAACAAGTTTGTTGTGCTGCTGTCTTTTTAAAACAAACTTTACAGTGTGCAGTCACTTGTTCCACACCTGTTGCCGCAAAACCAAAGTACTGACAACACTTTTCTTTCCTTAGGAACAAACTTCTCACTCTCGTTAACATTAGCCATGTTTTGCAATGTGTGCCGCTAATGAAGTAAGGGGACGGGGCAAGCTATGGAAGCTCCTGAGGGAAAATAGCTATGCCGAAAATAGAGTAGAAAAATATTGCTTTTTTTTACTTTTTAAATCCATCCATCCATTTTCTACCGCTTATTCCCTTTTGGGGCCGCGGGCGGCGCTGGAGCCTATCTCAGCTACAATCGGGCGGAAGGCGGGGTACACCCTGGACAAGTCGCCACCTCATCGCAGGGCCAACACAGATAGACAGACAACATTCACACTCACATTCACACACTAGGGCCAATTTTAGTGTTGCCAATCAACCTATCCCCAGGTGCATGTCTTTGGAGGTGGGAGGAAGCCGGAGTACCCGGAGGGAACCCACGCAGTCACGGGGAGAACATGCAAACTCCACACAGAAAGATCCCGAGCCCGGTTTTGAACCCAAGACTACTCAGGACCTTTGTATTGTGAGGCAGATGCACTAACTCCTCTGCCACCGTGACGCCCACTTTTTAAATCGTCTCCAACAAAAAAATAAAATAAAAATAAAAAAAATAACAAAAAAATAAAAAATAAAAAAACTTGAATATATTGAGATTATGCAGATGCCAAATACATAAAAACAGGCACCAATATATAAAACATTTTTACAAAATAGGTCGTCTTTAAGACTTTGTTCAGGCATGTCTCTAGTACAATGACATATAGAATAAGCAAGGGGTGTGGTTTTAAGTGATGCTAGAGTCTTACCTCTTCCCTGAGCTCATACTGCTCAATGAGCTTTTTGAGTTTTTCAGCAAGCTCCATGTTTTCCTGCCTCAGCTTTGTGTTGCGAGAGCTGTGTTGCTCCATCTGGACCTCAATATCACTTAAAGTCATCTGGAAGTGCAGCATGACTTCCTTGCGTTGCTCCTCATACTCCCGAGACCGCTGGGCATTCTCCTCCTAATATAGGTGTGGGGAGAAGAAGAGGTTGTGAATATCAACTGCAGTACATTCTTTGGATTTCTCTTGCTGTTATTATTGACAGTGGGCTGCTGTGAACCTTCAAAGTCTTGTTGTGTCTCTGTAGCTCCCTACAGAGGCTCTCCAACTTGCTGCGGGCCAAGATTGCTTTGCTGTGCTCGCCCTGAAGATGAATCTTCTCTTTTACAATTTGTGACTGTTTCTTCTGCAGGGTCTTCAGACGCTTTTGCATGCAACGACTTTCCTCCAACTGAACACATACAACAAGAAACCACGTGATGTTGTCTGTTATGCCTATTCAGTTTTGGTGCCCACGGTGGAACTTAAAAATGTGAATACAGTGTTCCCTCGTCGCGTCACTGTTCACATACTGCAGTAATGCTTCATGATAAAATGATGTCAGTATTAGAGTGTATGAAGCAAGAAGTGTCCCTTTCAGTCCATAAAGCTGTAGGTATACAGGCTACGTTTCATTTCTCCATTTGAAACAATTATGTACATCCATGCAAGAACATAGTTTTGTATGTAGCCCATTTATCAAAAACATAGCTTTGTACGTAGCCCATTTATCTCATCTCCATGTACGGTAGTCCGGTTAAGCTACGATGCTACATCCCTAAGTTTTTGTATTATCTGTCAATTGAGTCTAGTAACAGTTACACAGCGCAGCGCAGACAAAAAAAGACTTGTTTAAATCTAATATAAAATGCTTATACAATAGGCCTTTTTCCACAAAAAGTTCAGGAACTTTAAGTGATGTGATTTAACTTTGTTTCACTGTCTCCTCTATTTCACATTTTTACTCAAACAAAGTAGTATCAGGGTCCCAGTGACGTCCGGCTGAATACTTTATAATTCTCTGTAAATACATTTAAAAGACTCGGTCCACTTCTCATAGCTTCGTGTACCAAAATAAAGTTTGTAAAAATTCATAAACAACACTATACTGCATATTAATTTAAACACTATAGCTGGGGATAAACACTGCAGGATTGTTCCATTGATCTGCATTCTTTAACACACAGATACCACAAAGGTTTATTTTGTTCTTCTTTCTCTTCAATGTCAATAGAAATACTAATGTCCATAAGAAATAAGAAATAAACAAGTTGTCCTTGCACACTGTAATGGTGTTTGAAATTTTGAATACAAAGTTTTCGAAACGCCCCAACTGTGTTCAACCAATCAGCATTTCACAACACAGCCTGAGCCTCTAAAGTTTCTGAGGAACTTTTTAAAGTCACACCTCGCTACCAGGAAATAAAATAGTTCTTGCAGAAATGTATTTACCTGGGCAGTTTTTGGTGAAAACGCACAGGGTCCTTTATTTACAGGGCTGTACAGCCAGCATTTTACTCCTGCAGTGGAATGTATGCCAAACACTAACTCTGTAACTGCATGTGCCAGTGTCCTACTAGCTAATAATATCAGTGGTCAGGAAGATGTTACATGCTAACGTTTCATTACAAGTTTCCTGGACTTACCATCTCTTCTTGTTGACTGTTGCCATACATTGTAGGGACGTTCTTCGCGTTTAAATGTTTTGGGTAACAAGTTGGCATAAGCCACATGTCGGATCAAAGCTAAATTGTTTTAGAAATATCTCCTTACCTGAGTTGTGTTTACACAAATGCTTTAAATAAAATGCTGAAAACTAAAGATGTATCTATTTTTAGTTGCGATTCAATTATTTAAAAAAAAATTAAAATAATCTACAGTTCCGATAACCAAAATAATCATTAGTCGCAGGCTCGCAGCCCAATGAATATATGACCTTTATTTAATGTTCTTCTTTTAATGACCTTTAAATTTGGACTAGGGGGGAGCAAACATCTTTGACAAAAATGTATAAGAAAATATGAATAGTGAACAGTTGTTGACATCCCTCCCATTTTTCCAGACTGAAATGAACATGCACATGTCATGAGTAACTTAATGAATATTGAATAAATCAATTTGCAAAGCAGACCTTGCTTTTCATAGCAGAATGTCTGTGATGCTGAGGCATGTCGGACAGCTGAGGGATGCAGTCTCTGACTCTCCTCAGTAAGATAGTCACCCAACTAGCTAACAACAGAGAGAAGAAGTTGTGTGAAAAAAAGCTTTAAATATCATTTTAGCCAAGGTCCGCCTGCTAAACTTTGTCTAGTTTTATTTATCCATTAGGAACTAAAAGTGTGAAGTGGCGTCAATCTGCATGCAAAAAGGAAAGGCGCATTAACAACATCACACAAACAAATATTAGGCACCAAGGCGCCAATATCATAAAATAATATATAATCTATTAGATAAATGAAATGTCAAGAAGTGATAAATAAAACAATAATATATGAGTCCATAAGATGTCAGGAGTTAATCATCAATAATATACTTGTAAATAGCTTTCTAAAAAAATTTATAATAATAATAATGGATTAGATTTATTTCGCGCTTTTCTATCGACTAGATACTCAAGCGCACACAGAGAAGTGAGAACCCATTATTCATTCAATAGCATTCATTAGCATCACAAAATGTAAGTTTTTTGAGGAGCCTAGATAGCATACATTTTCTGATGTTTGTTTTTATTGTTGGTAATTTGACAGTTGTTTGCTAACATGAAAATTGTATACATTGTATTTTAGCTCTTTGCTTGTCCTTGCTTTAAAAATGGATCAAAATGTATTAGTTATTTTTCTTTTGCAACAGCCTAATGAGCACCACAGTAAATACATATTTGTAAATGAAGTGGTCATTTTTATTGTTAATTAGCACATGCCGAAAAATATCTCAAGCTGAATTTAATAGCTGACGGCTAAATTAGAGCTACTGAATATGTGTACGCTTCATAATCCTATTAGTCGACTCATCGTTAAGATAGTCTATGACTAATCAACTATCAAAACAGTCGTTAGTTTCAGTCCTAATTTGGACTGAAGGTTAGGGTACAAAAGGTAGCAGGAAAGTTGGATACCAAATTTGCAACTACAGCAACCATAGCATCTTACCAGGTCAGCGTATTTCTTGCACAGAGCTGCCAGTTTTTCTTCAGGTGTAGCTAGTGAGTTCAGAGCCTGCATTAGTAACACAACTTCTTCGCCTGGAAGACAAACCCAAACACAAAGAGTCATGTCTGACTGTGGCTGAAAATCACTGCTGGCAATCAATTACAATCTTTAATGGTGATTAAAGATATTTTTATATTTATTGATTGTGTTTTGTTTGGGGGCTTGACAAATTTTTACATAACATAATCAGACAAATATGTTGTTTTTTATAAAAATGGTTGTTTTATTGTACGATATGATCAGGAGACATGGAAATGTACAGCTGTGTGTCATCAGCACAACTGTTGAACTTAATTCTATGTCTGCTGATGACATTGCCAAGTGAAAGCATGTAAATATTAAAAATAGGACCTGAAACAAGATCTTTGGGTGACACCACATGTTATTTTATGGGTCTTTAAGTAGCTTGTATCCATACTTAGTAATAATTTTCAAAAAAGAAGGATGGTACAACACTGCTATGTTATTCTAGATAGTAAATAAAATATTAACTCAAGAGGAGCTCAGAAAAACTATTAATACTGGCCAGCAAATTTCTTCATCAGGAAGAAAACAATGTATAGATAGCAGGTAAGGCTGTACAAAATATTGTGGGAAAAGCAATCAGAATTTAAACTACGGCTGCAGGTACAGGATATTTTCGTAAGGAGTATTTTACTTAAAATTCCTTTGGTTAATCGGATTAAACATTTTTGTTTGGTTAGAGAGCAATTATAAATACACAAGAGAAAAAAACATGCACCTGGGGATAGGTTGATTGGCAACACTAAATTGGCCCTAGTGTGTGAATGTGAGTGTGAATGTTGTCTGTCTATCTCTGTTGGCCCTGTGATGAGGTGGCGACTTGTCCAGGGTGTACGACGCCTTCCACCCGATTGTAGCTGAGATAGGCTCCAGCGCCCCCCGCGACCCCGAAGGGATTAAATGGTAGAAAATAGATGAATGGATGGAAGAGAAAATAAGAAATTCACTTAATAATGAATAGGGTTGGTAATGTCTCATGGCCAATTTCCCAAATCGATTTGATTTTGATATAGTTTTAAAATGATTAATCACGATTTGGTTTCATCTAGAGTGTAAATGTGAGTGTGAATGTTGTCTATCTGTGTTGGCCTGCGATGAGGTGGCAACTTGTCCAGGGTGTATTCCGCCTTCCGTCCGAATGCAGCTGGTATAGACTCCAGCGAGACCTCGAAAGGGACAAGCGGTAGAAAATGGATGGATGGATGGTATCATCTAAACGTAAATATTGAAAATGTCTCGAAATCGTTATAAAATATAAATGTACTTAGACTTAGACTTCCTTTTATTGTCATTCAAATTTGAACTTTACAGTAATAATGATAAATAAATTGAACTTTACAGTACAGATAAGAACAACATTTTGTTGCATTAGCTCATGGTATTGCAGGATAAAAGAGCAATAAGGTGCAGATATAAATAAATAGATTACTTTAAAGATAAATATATTGCACTTTTTCATATGCATCCACATTTATGGATGCATATGAAAATGCATCCATAATGAAAGATTAACTCCTTTATATTCCAGCGAGTTAATCCATTTTTGGGGGGATACAATGTATTTTCTCTTCACCATGAACAACTTTGGACAATTTAAACTTTCTTAAAAGCCTCAAAAATAACAATTTTATATAACAAAAAAATTGCAAGTGAAAGCATATGTTTATTGCAAGATTCCATTACCGGTACTATAAACTGCATCAAGGTATCGTTTCTTCAAGTGCAAAAGATTAATGATAAATATATGTACCGGTAAGCTTTTATTCTGGGACTCTGGTTTGTTAGCGCAGTCAGACAGTATGTAACAGACAGTCATTTTATTGTGAACAGCGGCGCATGTTTTTTCTGGCACATTTAAAACAGTGGCGCTTACAGGGAGATGAAGCTGTAAACAAAAGTATGTACCGAGCACAGCTGCCGTCCTTTCCAGTGCTAATTTTGACAGCAGTTTTTAATTTAGTTTTATAGTCTTTTGACCAAAAGGTATTTGTCAAATTTTTGTCATCTAAATACATTTAGTTTTATTCTAGTTTTAAACAGCAAAATTACATAATTTTAGTCAGCTAAAATGACAGTAAATTAAGTCGATTAAATTATCAAGTATAAAAGATAAGGCCTCTTTAAAGTTTATTTAAAATCACATTTATCTAAACTACCTGCTAAGCATGTGTTAGCATGATCTTATGGTCAGGAATGATGTATTAGGGCATGTTTTGCTCTACAGGTCAATGCCAATAGATATCATTGAGGCACTTTTTCTATTTTTTATGCTACATTTCTGGCAAGGCAGGTGTGTATGTGTGTTGTGAAATGGACTTACGATGCATGCTTTCATCATAGTTTGTTAATGAGCTGGACAAATGGAAGCAGCAAACACATATGTGGCATGACACATTTCATCCATCCATCCATCCATTCATTCTCTTCTGCTTGGGGAGGAGGGGTGGCTGGAACCTTTCATTTGTTAATAAATCTCTGCCTCGAATAATTTAAAAAAATAAAAAAAAAATAGAAAACGCATCAACTTAAGCGAGCGTGTTGTACCACATTAAAAGTTGTCATGTCAGAAAATAAATACATTTACTATTAAACAAACGATTCCTTGAGGCAGAGAAAATTATTTGATATTTGTTTGTAAAACGAGTAATACAGGAGAATTAGCTTTAACTTACAGTTGTGGAGCTGTCACGACCGATGACTTGCTTGCTGATGGCATCCTAGCATCAAAAATTAAGTGTGTCCTGTATACTTTCTCCCAAGTGTACACATATCATCAAAGTTTACTGATATACTTATATTACTTATATTACAATGTGGAACATCAATACATTTTGGTTTTGGCGGTGAGAAATCCAACTTCCTGATCTCACAAGGAAAAGCATCTGCTTGGCTCTCCTACGTAACAAACTCTCGTCCGACTCTCATATGTACGCTGGTAAAGAGTGGTGATTGGATTTATTCCGAAATTGTCTCACCCATGTTACAAGACGAAATTAAATATAATTGGATTTATTTTCGGTTAACATTTTCGTCTCACTTTAAATAGTTGCGTAAATTGTTAAGTTTGTTATTGTCTTGGTCAACGTGCATTTTGTTTTGATTTGTTATTGTCTTATTTTCGTCAGTTATCGTCAACCTTTTCCCCTAAGACAAAAATAATTAGTCAATGAAACTGACACTGGTCCTGTCTTTAGTTTTTATTTTACAAGACTCTCAGGCCTTGTTTACACTAAGCCGGATAAGGTTATCCAGGGTAAATCACACCTAACCTTATCCGTGTCCACACACAACAATGCCACCGTTTAAGACCCCCGCGCCCCTCCATCTGTCGGCACGACGCGACCGAGTATGCATGCGCGGAAAATGCACACGTCATTGTCATCTCCAGTGTTGCTTTGTGTGCAAGTTCTTAAATTTAACTTATCTGAACAATATCCAGTGTTGTGGTGCTGTATATAACATATATACAGTATAGGAAGTAATAAATATTAATAACTGTAGACACCTTAATATTTATTACTTCCTATACTGTATATACTGTTATACTATTTGATATTGCACTGGTACTGTATGTGACTACTGTACTTTTACTTCTACCGATACTGTGTGAATGTGAGTGTGAATGTTGTCTGTCTATCTGTGTTGGCCCTGCGATAAGGTGGCGACTTGTCTAGGGTGTACCCCGCCTTCCGCCCGATTGTAGCTGAGATAGGCTCCAGCGCCCCCCGCGACCCCGAAGGGAATAAGCGGTAGAAAATGGATGGATGGATGGATGATACTTCTACCATAACTACTGGGACTTATTGTGCAACTTGTTGTCTTGTAATTAATGTACATCAGAGCTATTCAAATTGTTGTATTTTTTGCATTTAGTGTATTAGATTCAGCAACTAGTGTTTGGATCCCACTGTATGCAATATCTGAAGAGCATGGAAAAAAGCATTTCACTGTGGTGTATTCTGCAAGTGACGAATAAACCCTTGAACCTTGAATTAACCGGAATCCAGTGTGCTGTGAGGCCCTATTGTAGTGAATCACACCTGAGCCATCATGAATTAATCAAATCTTTATTAGACACGTAAACAATGTGATAAAGAACATTTACATCAATCAAACTAGGGATCTAGATATCCGGTCAGGACACTCACTCTTTTGCCTTCACCTTCATTGTCCATTCGTTTTTGGTGACTTTATATACTCTGGACCTAGACGTCGAGTCCGCGACATACATGGCGGACAATAACTGATACAGTCTGCTTTGCCAGTCCAAATGCATTTGCCGTTTTCCTCAACGGCCAGGTCATACAAAGCCCACGCTACATTTTTTATCACATCCACGGGAGCTCGCATTCTCGTTGTCTCTCCTTCGACAAATGGACTAAGTTTTTCGCCAAGTAGAAACGCAGCTTACCTTCGAAAGTTCTCTTGTCGTCTGAGAAGTGTGGTATCCGAAATAGCTGCAATCGCGCTCTCTTAAGGTATTCATGTGTGATTTCCACAAGCGTCTGTACATGTAGAAGAATGAGAAACACGGGCATGTCTGGATGACTCGCCTTCATATTTCCAGTGGTTAGCTCCGATTTACGAAACCGCTTTATTATGAAGCTGGCTGTGGTGCGTTTTTTCTGATGTCACTTCCTGTGTGGCCGTGGTCTTTCTGGCGTCACTTCCTCTCCGAACTCACTTTGTAAACGATCAGTGAGTCCATACAAAGCTAAGTGCCGGAGATTCAAGAATTACACGGCTGACTTACCCGTGTAAAAAATTGTCTGAGGAGGGGGACCTTAAACGCTGGTTTAGTGTGGCTGAAACGGGGCTTAGGCTAAATAATTATTCGTTTAAGGAGTTAAACGACTTAGTGTAGACATGGCCTCAGTTACAAATAAAATCAATAATAATAACGGATTCAGACGTTTACGTTGCATGATCACAACATAATATGGTTCCCTTTGAGAACGAGTCACTTGAAGCCAGCAAGAGCAGAGCGGCCTTAAGTCTTTGCAAACAAAAGGTTTGATGGCTTCTATAACTGTACACATTCATGGTCCGCAGGGAATCGGGTAATGTTATGCTAATAAGTCTCTTAATTTCTTTTATTTTGCCTTGGATGGCTTGTTGTTGGCAGCTAATTAGCACAATCAGCATGACACTGCTGCTGCTACACAGAGCGGGAGTGGGGTGGTCAATATTACCCGTTATTGCCAAATTATATCAAACCAATTTTACACAGCTCTAATAATAAATGACCAATTGTTTCCATTTTTAAATTAGACCTAATGCCATGACAGTATCTTCATAACTGTGCATTTCTGAACCTAGAGACAGGCTGAGTGTGTGCGTGCGTGTATGCGAGCGGCCACGCAGAGACAAAGATAGAGGAGACAGACTAGAGTGTCCACTCCATTCCTTTCATTCTGCTATACTGTACATAGCTCAAAAAAATATGGTTAAGGTTCCACACTTTGGAAGTTGTGTACACACAATGCTCAGTGATTGTAATGCACATTGGACACTCCCTGGGTTAGGGGAGGTGGCTCACCGCCCTCACAGAAAATACTTTTTTTGTGACCGCTTGTATTTGAATACTGAAAAACTGCATGACGCAAGACACACTTTCCTCTTTCAATTTTCGTGCCAACCTCTACTTGCTAAATACAGTAACAAAGTTGCTTGATTGGAAGCACAGATATATTTTTAGGGTTTCAACGTTTACTCAGATTAATTTGATTAGAAAAAATATTTGATTTATATTCTGTTGCTTTGATTAATTGTTTCATAAGTGTCACTCATAAAAACTTATAAACTCAGGACCGCATGTGTGCCCGGAACTTCAGATATGCAGAAATTTTCCGCACGACCCCTGCAATAGAGCACACATTGGAGCAGTGGTGTGTGGGTGCCGTAATCTGTGTGGCAGTGAAGAGTTTTTATTGTTTATTAAAGTGCAATTTCTATGTTGATGATGTGCATTTTTAGAAAAAAAAAAAAAAAGTTTTATAGCAAGCATAAAAATTTAATTTTATTTCCACTCGTTTCCCTAAAATATGCATTGAGGCTATAAAGTATGTTTTGTCTTTTTATTACCCAGAAAAGAAAATCTATAGATTACTAGAATAGTCAATAACAGCCCTTATCTCTACTGCTACATCTCTGGCAAAGCAGGTGAACAGTATATGAGGTGTGTTGTAAAGGGGAGTTACGTTGCATGTCTCCACATTATACTTCGATTAAAATGTGTTCATGAGCAAAGCGAACCGGAAACGGCACGTTTACAATTGATCTTGGGAAACACTACATTCATTTCCTCTTTCCTCTGCGTGGGTGACGTAAGCACATTGGACAATAATAAATGTCTTTATGGTTTTAACTCTACCTTTAAACTACCGTATTTTCCACACTGTTAGCCGCACCTAAAAACCACAACTTTACTCAAAAGCTGACAGTGCGGCTTATAACCCGGTGCGCTTTATATATGGATTAATATTAAGATTCATTTTCATAAAGTTTAGGTCTCGCAACTACGGTAAACAGCCGCCATCTTTTTTCCCCATAGAAGAGGAAGTGCTTCTTCTTCTACGGTAAGCAACCGCCAAGGTAAGCACCCGCCCCCATAGAAGAAGAAGCGCGCGGGTATTACGTTTCATTTCCTTTGTGTGTTTACATCTGTAAAGACCACAAAATGGCTCCTACTAAGCGACACACTGTGGTTCTAGCTTGCCATGCTAATGGCCAGAAACTTCCACCCATGGTGATATTCAAAAGGAAGACCTTGCCAAAAGAGAACTTTCCAGCCGGCGTCATCATAAAAGCTAACTCGAAGGGATGGATGGATGAAGAAAAGATGAGCGAGTGGTTAAGGGAAGTTTACGCGAAGAGGCCGGGTGGCTTTTTTCACGCAGCTCCGTCCATGTTGATATACGACTCCATGCGCGCCCACATCACAGATGGTGTCAAAAAACAAGTGAAGCACACAAATACAACACTCGCCGTCATTCCGGGTGGATTAACCAAAGAACTCCAACCGCTCGATATTGGTGTCAACAAGGCATTTAAAGCATGACTGCGAACGACGTGGGAACAATGGATGACCGAAGGCGAACACACATTCACTAAGACAGGGAGACAGCGCCGGATGACATACGCCAACATCTGCCAGTGGATCGTAAATGCCTGGGCGGATATTTCGGTCTCAACTGTGGTCCGAGCTTTCCGGAAGGCAGGATTCACGGAACTGCTGGAAAAACAACAGCGACACTGACTCTGATGACTTCGACGAGACGGAGCCGGCCATTTTGGATCCCGTAATTCGCCCAACTTTTTAATTCGGACACCGTAGGAGAAGAATTCGAGGGATTTATGAATGAAGAATAACTTCAGAAAGTGAGTGTTATGTTTATTTTGTGTGTTGTGACATTAACGTTCGAGCAACATTAAGTTATTGCTATTGCTCTGCACTATTTTGAATTTTACTATGTTTGTGATTGCACATTTGCACATTACCGTACATTTTGGGAGTGAACAGAGTTGTTAGAACGCTGGTTTTTAATATATTATTAAAGTTTAACTGACCTATCTGACTGTTTTTTTGACATTCCCTGTAGCGCAGTTAGATGCGGCTTATAACACGGGGCGGCTTATAGGTGGACAAAGTTTTGAAATATGCCGTTCATTGAAGGCGCGGCTTATAACACGGGGCGGCTTATGGTGCGGAAAATACGGTAATGATTTTTCGAGACAGAGAAAATTACTCCATCAGATTTGTAATAAAGTTAATCAAAGAATCGTGTCACCCCTAATTCACCATGACATACGACTAAATTTCTAAACGACGAAGATTTTGCATCACAAACAAACGCAGCCATTTCCTCCAGGCCTTTTTGGTCGACATTTCTAACTCACTCTCTCCCAGTCAAAGACTGGCCAGGGCTAGTTGGCTCTACAGCCCTGGTTCTACCCCTGACAGCTGGACATCTATCATTGGTCAGCTCGTGGGAGGAGGGATCGCATGAATTAGTTGGATTTACTTTACTTCGCCCTTATTTTAAACCGCCTGCCAACTGTCATCCAATAAAGAACGGATAACAACAAAAATTGATTTCTTAAAATAGGCATGCAAAAATCCTCCAAGAATCTCTATTTCCAATTAGAAATCTCAGTTTGAAGCCAGAAAATCAGGATTCACATGTTTTCGCGAATGGTGCATCTTTAAAAGCAAGCATAAGTTTAACTACAAGAGAGTTCATACCAAAGCTTCTGTCGTCTCCAGACTTTGCTTCTCCTCCTAGGTCAAGCTCCACATCTCCCAGGTCTCTGGGACTGTCCTCTCTGCCCGGGGTCTCTCCTCTCTCTTCCTCAGTGCAACACAATTCTATGGCAAACTCAGCAACCTCCTCCTGACAGGATACATACACAAAAGCCTAAATGTCAAGATTCTGCAAAAAGACAAAAACAGTTGCAACAGGGCGGGCTTCACTAAACCGTATGTAAAGTGAAAACTGTTAAGATCTGCATGCCTTGGATGGGCTGACTCATGACAACACAAGTGGTTATAACTGAACTTCGCTATTGAGTGCACATTTCTTTGTGATTTTCCCAGAGACATAGGGACTTGAGTTGGTCCACAAAATCAGATTGTCAACATAAAAGCGATCCACTCAAAATAAAATTCACAAAGTCAAAGGATTAAAGCAGGAGAGTCCAAAATGTGGCTCAGGGGGCATATATTTGTATTGATAGGATTACAATTAACCATGTAACAATATGCAAGAACATTAGGGCCACACTGAAAAGAAAAAAGATTAGAATACAGAATGTTTGAAGAAGATATCACACAAACAATTATTTAAAGGTATTTAACAACTTTGTAAGGCTACACACAAATTAGCAAACTAAATTCACATTAAAATGCAATCTAATTTCTGCAGTGCATCTGGAAAGTAATCACAAGGCCTCACGTTGACGACTGAGAGACTTGCGCAGTCGCAGTGAATCATTTGTGAGCATCTGCTCATGTGCTCTGTGCTGAGTGTGTTAGGTTGCCTGAGCATGCAATAACCATGTGCAAGCTTTAGCCCATGCGTTTTGTGATGAGTGAATCAATTCACTTCAGTGAGTGACAAAAAGCCACTCGAGTCAGTAAAAAGAATCACATTTATCATCACTAGTTTGTACTCTGCCATGCACTGTAAAATGTGGGACTTTATATATAGACAGGTGTGTGCCTTTCCAAATTACCGGTATGTCCAATCAACTGAATTGACCACAGGTGGACTCCAATTAAGCTGTAGGAACATCTCAAGAATGATCAGTTAAAACAGAATGCACATGCTCTCACTTCTGAGCTTCATGGCAAAGGCTGTGAATACTTATGTACACAACCCAAAACCAGTGAAGTTGGCATGTTGAGTAAATCGTAAATAATACAGAATACAATGATTTGCAAATCCTTTTCAACTTATATTCAATTGAATAAACTGAAAAGACAAGATACCTAAGGTTCAAACCGTTATTTTTTGCAAATATTAGCTCAATTGGAATTTGATGCCTGCAACACGTTTCAAAAAAGCTGGCACAAGTGGCAAAAAAGACTGAGAAAGTTGAGGAATGCTCATCAAACACTTATTTGGAACATCCCACAGGTGAACAGGCTAATTGGGAACAGTGGGTCCCATGATTTTGTATAAAAGCAGCTTCCATGAAATGCTTAGCCATTCACAAACAAAGATGGGGTGAGGGTCATCATTTTGTGAACAAATGCATGAGCAAATTGTCCAACAGATTCAGAGAATCTGGATAAATCACTGCACGTAAGCAAGGTTATTACAGACCTTCGATCCCTCGGGCGGTACTGCATCAAAAAGCGACATCAGTGTGTAAAGTACACCATATGGGCTCAGGAACACTTCAGAAAACCACTGTCAGTAACTACAGTTGGTCGCTACATCTGTAAGTACAAGTTGAAACTCTACTATGCAAAGCGAAAACCATTTATCAACAACACCCAGAAATGCCGCCGGCTTCGCTGGGCCCGAGCTCATCCAAGATGGACTGATGCAAAGTGGAAAAGTGTTCTGTGGTCTGACGAGTCCACATTACAAATTGTTTTTGGAAACTGCGGACGTTGTTTCCTTCGAACCAAAGAGGAAAGATCCATCCAGACTGGGAACTGGGAGGCGCTCAGTTGGGAGAGTAGCCGTGCCAGCAACCTGAGGGTTCCTGGTTCAATCCCCACCTTCTACCAACCTCGTCACGTCTGTTGTGTCCTTGAGCAAGACACTTCACCCTTGCTCCTGATGGGTCGTGGTTAGGGCCTTGCATGGCAGCTCCCGCCATCAGTGTGTGAATGCGTGTGTGAATGGATGAATGTGGAAATAGTGTCGAAGCCATTTACCATTTACTGTTCTCGGCGCAAAGTTCAAAAGCCAGCATCTGTGATGGTATGGAGGTGTATTAGTGCCCAAGGCATGGGTAACTTACACATCTATGAAGGCACCATTAATGCTGAAAGGTACATACAGGTTTTGGCGCAACATATGTTGCCATCCAAGCAACGTCTTTTCCATGGACGCCCCTACTTATTTCAGCAAGACAATGCCAAGCCACATTCTGCACGTCTTACAACAGCGTGGCTTCATAGTAAATAAGTGCAGTACTAGACTGACCTGCCTGTAGTCCAGACATGTCTCCCATTGAAAATGTGTGGCGCAATATGAAGCCTAAAATACCATAATGAAGACCCCGGACTGTTGAACAACCTAAGCTGTACATCAAGCAAGAATGGGAAAGAATTCCACTTGAAAAGCTTCAAAAATTGGTCTCCTCAGTTCCCAAACTGAGTGTTGTTAAAAAGAAAGGCCATGTAACAGTGGTAAAAAAAAATTACATTTCTCAGTTTGAACATTAAATATCTTGTCTTTGCAGTGCATTCAAATGAATATAAGTTCAAAAGGATATGCCAATCATTGTATTCTGTTTATATTTACGAATTACACAACGTGCCAACTTCACTGGTTTTGGGTTTTGTACATGTACACACATTAGTACGGTACATGTAAATGTACATAATCTAAAAAATACTTTTCTCTATGAAAATGTAAAACTAGAGATGAAGGCATCATGTAATAAAAAATATGACACGCTGATACTATTAATGAACAAAAACAAATATTGGTCTTTAAATATACAGATCCAAAATCTAGAGCATTTGTATTAGATATTACAAATGACATGATCGCGTCACGTTCACACCCGAACACTGTTTTACCAAACATAGTGAATAATCATGATTAATAATCGTGATTTCAATATTGATAAAAAAATAATCTTAATTATTATTTTGCCCATAACCGTGCAGTCCTATGTACAAGACTTGACCTCATATATTCACACTATTTGTGGAACATACATATATACATATATATATATATATATACATATATATATATATATATATACACAGTGGGGCAAAAAAGTATTTAGTCAGCCACCAATTGTGCAAGTTCTCCCACTTTAAATGATGACAGAGGTCTGTAATTTTCATCATAGGTACACTTCAACTGTGAGAGACAGAATGTGAAAAAAAAATCCAGGAATTCACATTGTAGGATTTTTAAATAATTTATTTGTAAATGATGGTGGAAAATAAGTATTTGGTCAATAACAAAAATTCTACTCAATACTTTGTAATATAACCTTTGTTGGCAATAACAGAGGTCAAACGATTACTATAGGTCTTTACCAGGTTTGCACACACAGTAGCTGGTATTTTGGCCCATTCCTCCATGCAGATCTTCTCGAGAGCAGTGATGTTTTGGGGCTGTCGCCGAGCAACACGGACTTTCAACTCCCTCCACAGATTTTCTATGGGGTTGAGGTCTGGAGACTGGCTAGGCCACTCCAGGACTTTCAAATGCTTCTTACGGAGCCACTCCTTCGTTACCCGGGCGGTGTGTTTGGGATCATTGTCATGCTGGAAGACCCAGCCACGTTTCATCTTCAAAGCTCTCACTGATGGAAGGAGGTTTTGGCTCAAAATCTCACGATACATGGCCCCCTTCATTCTTTCCTTAACACGGATCAGTCGGCCTGTCCCCTTAGCAGAAAAACAGCCCCAAAGCATGATGTTTCCACCCCCATGCTTCACAGTAGGTATGGTGTTCTTAGGATGCAACTCAGTATTCTTCTTCCTCCAAACACGATGAGTTGAGTTTATACCAAAAAGTTCTATTTTGGTTTCATCTGACCACATGACATTCTCCCAATCCTCTGCTGTATCATCCATGTGCTCTCTGGCAAACTTCAGACGGGCCTGGACATGCACTGGCTTAAGCAGGGGGACACGTCTGGCACTGCAGGATTTGATTCCCTGTCGGCGTAGTGTGTTACTGATGGTAACCTTTGTTACTTTGGTCCCAGCTCTCTGCAGGTCATTGACCAGGTCCCCCCGTGTGGTTCTGGGATTTTTGCTCACCGTTCTCATGATCATTTTGACCCCACGGGATGAGATCTTGCGTGGAGCCCCAGATCAAGGGAGATTATCAGTGGTCTTGTATGTCTTCCATTTTCTGATAATTGCTCCCACAGTTGATTTTTTCACACCAAGCTGCTTGCCTATTGTAGATTCACTCTTCACAGTCTGGTGCAGGTCTACAATTCTTTTCCTGGTGTCCTTCGACAGCTCTTTGGTCTTGGCCATAGTGCAGTTTGGAGTCTGACTGTTTGAGGCTGTGGACAGGTGTCTTTTGTACAGATAACAAGTTCAAACAGGTGCCATTAATACAGGTAACAAGTGGAGGACAGAAGAGCTTCTTAAAGAAGAAGTTACAGGTCTGTGAGAGCCAGAGATCTTCCTTGTTTGAAGTGACCAAATACTTATTTTCCACCATAATTTACAAATAAATTCTTTAAAATTCCTACAATGTGAATTCCTGGATTTTTTTCCCACATTCTGTCTCTCACAGTTGAAGTGTACCTATGATGAAAATTACAGACCTCTGTCATCATTTTAAGTGGGAGAACTTGCACAATCGGTGGCTGACTAAATACTTTTTTGCCCCACTGTATATATATATATATATATATATAACATACATATATACATATATATATATATATATATATATATATATATATATATATATATATATATATATATATATATATATATATATATATGTATGTATGTAAAACAGGCCCAGAGCATAATACTACCACCACCATACTTGACGGTAGGAATGGTGTTCCTGGGATTAAAGGCCTCACCTTTTCTCCTCCACACATATTGCTGGGTATTGTGGCCAAACAGCAACATTTTTGTTTCATCTGACCACAGAACTTTGCTCTATAAGGTCTTATCTTTGTCCATGTGATCAGCAGCAAACTTTAGACGAGCCTTAAGGTGTCGCTTCTGGAGCAAGGGCTTCCTTCTTGCATGGTAGCCTCTCAGTCCATGGCAATGCAAAACACAATTGACTGTGGACACTGACACCTGTGTTCCAGCAGCTTCCAATTCATTGCAGACCTGCTTTTTGGTGGTTCTCGGTTGACTCTTGATCATCCTGACCAATTTTCTCTCAGTAGCTGCGTTTTTTACCTGATCGTGGCAGTGACAAAACTGTGCCATGGACTTTATACTTACGAACAATTGTCTGCACAGTTGCTCTTGGGACCTTAAGCTGCTTTGAAATGGCTCCAAGTGACTTTTCTGACTTGCTCAAGTCAATGATTTGTTTTTTCAGATCTGTGCTGAGTTCTTTTGACTTTCCCATTGTCTCGTTTGTAACCGAGTCTAATGACTGCATCACATCAGCCCTATTTAAATGGGCTCAGAAAAGTCAACAGGTGTCATCAATTATAATTACTTACATGAAGTTAAGAGGCCGTTCCATGGAACTAATTTGATTTGATTGTAACTTTTCTACATCACCAAAATTGATAATGTATGTTGCTGTATGTATACATTTGACGCAGCAGATTTTGTCACATTTTCAGTAGACCCATAATAAATTAATTCAAAAAAAAAATAATGAATGTTTTTTGTGACAAACAAGTGTGTGCTCCGCTCCAATCACTCTATCACAAAAAAATAAGACTTGTAAAATATATTGGAAACTCAAGACAGCCATGACATTATGTCCTTCACAAGTGTATGTAAACTTTTGACCACGACTGTATTTACCTGAAAAGGGCTGTCGAGGTCAGTTGGTGAATCATTGCCCCCAACTATTCTTCTGGTTGCCACGTCAATCTCACAGAGTCCTGCAGTCTCCATGAAGTCGAACCAGAAACTGAATTCAATTAAAGAAATAAATCATCAAAGCCATGACTGACCGTGCAGCAGACTTGGTGATGCAGTTGAATGCAATGTAGTGAAGCGAGAGCCAGCTTTCGTGCCAGAAAAGATGTTAAAATAATATCAAAATGTCTATCTGAACATTTATCCATGAAGATATGGCGAAGCTGCTGATGGTGTGTTTGATTGAGAAGCAGCTCAAAGGAGATAACGTAGAAGTACGCCAGTAAGGTAAATGTTTGTTATTATAACTACATTACTTCATAAATCTACTATAGTTGTTTGAAGTACAATTTAGTATTATTTTGATAAAATTATTATTTTCTACAGTACCGTATTTTCCGCACCATTAGCCGCACCTAAAAACCACAAATTTACTCAAAAGCTGACAGTGCGGCTTTTAACCCGGTGCGCTTTATATATGGATAAATATTAAGATTCATTTTCATAAAGTTTCGTTCTCGCAACTTCGGTAAACAGCCGCCATCTTTTTTCCCGGTAGAGCAGGAAGCGCTTCTTCTTCTACGCAAGCAACCGCCAAGGTAAGCACCCGCCCCCATAGAACAGGAAGCGCTTCTTCTTGTACTGTAAGCAACCACCCGCCCCCGGAAGAAGAAGAAGCGCGCGGTGCATGCTGGGATATGTGACGTTTCATTTCCATTTGTGTGTTTATGTAAAGACCCCAAAATGGCTCCTATTAAGTGTGTTGTCTGTCTAATTATAAATAATGCAGACGAGGCGTGTTAACTGAGTTCTCAACGTTTACTCACAGCGTGCTCATAACCACATTCTAACTCCCAGCATACAACAACGCTTCTCAGGGCTACCGCGCATGCTCGTAACTATCGTTGCATGCTGGGTAGTGTAGTTGTTATATTTGCTAGCTCATAACATCACATTAA
Organism: Nerophis lumbriciformis; assembly: GCF_033978685.3. Taxonomy (NCBI): domain Eukaryota; kingdom Metazoa; phylum Chordata; class Actinopteri; order Syngnathiformes; family Syngnathidae; genus Nerophis; species Nerophis lumbriciformis. The sequence goes on along the minus strand of NC_084553.2, from coordinate 18,488,127 downwards.
GAGACACGCTTACGCGCTTAATTCAATACTCGCCGTCATTCCGGGTGGATTGACAAAAGACCTCCAGCCGCTAGATATTGGTGTCAACAGGGCATTCGAAGCTAGACTGCTAACTGCGTGGGAACAGTGGATGACGAAGAAGCGCGCGGTGCATGCTGGGATATGTGACGTTTCATTTCCATTTGTGTGTTTATGTAAAGACCCCAAAATGGCTCCTATTAAGTGTGTTGTCTGTCTAATTATAAATAATGCAGACGAGGCGTGTTAACTGAGTTCTCAACGTTTACTCACAGCGTGCTCATAACCACATTCTAACTGCCAGCATACAACGCTTCTCAGGGCTACCGCGCATGCTCGTCACTATCGTTGCATGCTGGGTAGTGTAGTTGTTATATTTGCTAGCTCATAACATCACATTAAGAGACACGCTTACGCGCTTAATTCAATACTCGCCGTCATTCCGGGTGGATTGACAAAAGACCTCCAGCCGCTAGATATTGGTGTCAACAGGGCATTCGAAGCTAGACTGCTAACTGCGTGGGAACAATGGATGACAGAAGGCGAACACACCTTCACTAAGACAGGGAGGCAGCGCCAGACGACGCCAACATCTGCCAGTGGATCGTAAATGCCTGGGCAGATATTTCGGTCACAACTGTGGTCCGAGCTTTCCGGAAGGCAGGATTCACAGAACTGCTGGATAACAGTGACACTGACTCCGATGACTTCGACGAGACGGAACCGGCCATTTTGGATCTCACATTTGCCCAACTTTTCACTTCGGACACCGAAGACGAAGGATTTACGAATGAAGAATAACTTCAGAAAGTGAGCGCTATGTTTATTTTGTGTGTTGTGACATTAACGTTCGAGCAACATTATGTTGCTATTGCTCTGCACTATTTTGAATTTTACTATGTTTGTGATTGCACATTTGCGTACATTTTGGGAGTGAACAGAGTTGTTAGAACGCTGGTTTTTAATATATTATTAAAGTTTGACTGACCTATCTGACTGTTTTTTTGACATTCCCTTTAGCGCAGCGTAGGCGCGGCTTATAGTCCGGGGCGGCTTATAGGTGGACAAAGTTTTGAAATATGCCATTCATTGAAGGTGCGGCTAATAACCCGGGGCGGCTTATAGTGCGGAAAATACGGTAAACGTTTTTGGGTTTTTTTTAAAGGCATGTCCCCTTTTAAAATGGTGGTGTTTTGGTAAGCAAAGCATTGATTAAATTGATTCCAATTAGTTTAAACGAAAGCCGTTAATTTGCATAGCTGCCAACATTTGGTGTTTGCAATTCAGTAGCTGTTATACCCAGCAGAGCACATTTAACAACAAAGCTGAAATCTGGATAATGCTATAAATAATAATACTGTGTAAAACAATACTTGTGTTGAAATGCCAGCGAATGTTGCACTGCGAAACGTACAGCTCGGAAAAAATTCTCAGCCTGATGCTAGTGAAATCCTTAAGGCCAGTTGTTGTAACAATAACTCTATTTCTTTCCTCTAAATTATAATTGTCCGCTCGCGACTGGAAGCTAATAAGCTACATAAAATTGTGATTGCTCACAGTTGATTAGAGTCACACACTCAACACTGAAGAAGACGAGGTATCCAAAGTTTGGCGCAAAGGCCATTTGGTCCCGCTTTATTTTTTGGCCCGTCCGCACATTGAAAAATCCATCCATCCATCCATTTTCTACCGCTTATTCCCTTCGGGGTCGCGGGGGGTGCTGGAGCCTATCTCAGCTACAATCGGGCGGAAGGCGGTGTACACCCTGGACAAGTTGCCACCTCATCGCAGGGCCAACACAGATAGACAGACAACATTCCCACTCACATTCACACTAGGGCCAATTTAGTGTTGCCAATCAACCTATCCCCAGGTGCATGTTTTTGGAGGTGGGAGGAAGCCGGAGTACCCGGAGGGAACCCACGCAGTCACAGGGAGAAGATGCAAACTCCACACAGAAAGATCCCGAGCCCGGGATTGAACCCATGACTACTCAGGACCTTCGTATTGTGAGGCAGACGCACTAACCCCTCTTCCACCGTGCTGCCCATTGAAAAATCAAATTGAAAAAAAATAAACAGCAAAAATAGAAGAATTGGCGCAAAATACATAACAGACATACCAATAACAAAAAATGTTGATGACCACTGAGTCTTGATATCCATCCATCCATCCATTTTCTACCGCTTGTCCCTCTCGAGTCGCTGGGGGTGCTGGAGACTAGCGCAGCTGCATTCGGGCGGAAGGCAGGGTACACCCTGGACAATAGGTATTTTTAAATTTAACCTTCACACAAAGATTTTGCCATTTAATTTCTATTTTGATTTTAAAAATATGCTTATTTGACTACAAAACATGTTATTGTTAGATTAGTTTTTTTTGTATACACATGTAGTATACGTATATACAGTATATATCCTTAAGTGAGATCAGCCGATATGATCACATGAATTAACTGGGAATTTTAGGATTTATATATGGTATTTAAATATTCAATGTTTAAGATCACTAAATTATTATTTTTAAATCACAATTATAATCTGCAGGAAAAATACAGGAAGACAATGTAGCAATAAACTAAATATTTAGAATTTTGCCATTACGCTCTTATATTTCATCCAAAGCTTGAGCAAAACAAAGTCAATAGAACACAATAACTAAAAAACGGCAAAAATTAACATCTACTACTCATTTATAGCCTTTGGTTTTTGCAATCAAAGTCCGACTGTATCCTGGGACTTACTCACAGATTTTTTTAACATAAACAAAACGACCAAAAGATCGGATCATTAGTATCGATCATGAACTAAAAACATTAGTAGTGATACTGACTACGATTTATGGATCAATCCATCCTCCTACATGTAGGCCGTGGCCGCAACACATCAACAGATATCATTTCTCTCAACTCTTATTAAGCTACTTGTAAATTTAATGTTCAAAGCTGCTTACACTCTGTGGTAACGTGGTTCTATATACACACACATTGTTTAATTAAACTAAGAACATATTCTCCTGCTTTAGCCTGTTTCCTTGTCTGCTGCTCTCTTGACTCGATGTGTCATATCTTAGCCTTTCTCGAGTCCCCCAGTGATAATAATACTTAATACTTGTTTATTTGCCGCAATGGAGGTTATATTAACTTAGAGGAGCATGGACATTCACAAACTAAAGATGTAACAGTAAACGGTATAATGGTAAACCTCTGTAAAATTCCGGACGGTTACTAATAATGTATACATTTTTTATTATGGAAAAACCGTCATTTATTAAATCATTTTAGACGACCTTGCTTATTCCTGGAAACGCAGCAGCAACATCGCCTACTAGTGCAATTTGCAATGTTTGACTCAAGAAAACATGGCGGAAAGCAACAAACTGTCCTTGTTCCGGGGATTTTCCATCCTATTAAACCAGGCCTGGGCAATTATTTTGCTTCGGGGGGCCAAATTTAGAGAAAAAATGTGTCTGGGGGCCGGTATATCTATTTTTAGGAACACTAATACAAAACCTCACAATAATGTCTGATTGAATGCTAAAAACGTTATGACACATCGCCTTAAAAAACAGAATGATTTTTTTTATTTTTTTACTGAATCAGACAGCCAGAATGTACATGAAAACAAAGAATGTGGGATTTACAATATAAACTATGAACGAAAAAACACTGAACATTTACAACATATGAACGTCACACCCCCTCTCTATCGAAATATTTTACAATCAAGCGAAACGCAACAAAAATGCAACAAAATAAATATGAACGCAAAGGGTAAAAAACAAAAAAACAATCTGATACATCACTAAGCTTTACAACTTTGTTGTAAAAATCTCCCTCCGCGTCTGTCCTTGACACCCGCATTTCAGGCTCTGGAAATACTCTGTGGAAACGCTCCCCACCCACACAGCTTGGTGCCTCGTCTGAGCTGCTCTGACTTAGATTACCGTAGTAACTAATTAGATTACAATAGTAACTAATTAGATTACCATAGTAACTAGTATTTCATGCAAAAGCGCAAATTCCAACCATTGAAATACTTTGCATAGTTCAAGACTTACGGTCATTCAAAACATCACTTCACATCATAATGGCAGCTACACTTTCCATCTTAAAGATCAAAACATTTTTTGGGGAATGTCCGGCGGGCCAGATTGAAAAGCTTAACGGGCCGCATGTGGCCCCCGGGCCTTAATTTGCCCAGGTCTGTATTAAACGGACAAAATCTGAAGTCTGGTCGTATTTTGGATTCGTAAAACATGCTGAGAGTAAAATAATTCAGGATAGTCAGACCATTACCAGAAAATGCAGGAAGAAAGACTCCGCAAACAGAGGCAACACTTCAAACATGATGAACAAACACTGGAACCACCATCCACAATTACACAGCGGGTGCAAGTTAAGTCAACTGGTAGCAGAATGCATGATGTAAAGTGTTTGAGAATGAAAATGTCATGGTTGGTCTGTCAAACGTTCTTATAGTTACACTTAATTTAGTGTTACCTAAAGTTGTTATTGGGCGCTATCGGTGAGAGCAAGTAGTGTGCACATACTGTAGTAGAGCAAAATGTACTTCTGTATGTGTTGTGTGCTGTTTCTGACCGCTGCTACAACTTGGTGTTAAAAACAAATCCTAGCAGAGACACTGCAACCAGTTTTGTTTTAATGGGACTAACGTTAGGATTTGTGTGGAATGGAATACAATGATTTGCAAATCATTTTGAATATGCTACAAAGACAACATATTTGATGTTCAAACTAGGGATGTCCCGATCCAGGTTTTTGCACTTCCGATCCGATACCGATATTGTTTTTGCATTTCCGATCCGATACCAATACTGACCGATACCGATACTGACCGATACTGGCCTATCCGAGCATGTATTAAAGTTTAAAGTTATTTAGCCTACTTAGTTGTCAGAATCATGTTGAAAAGGGTTTTAGTACTCTTGATAACAACTAGCCAGCTGAATTAGGGGAGTTTGAATAATACACAATGGTTGGTAACAAGAAACTGACCTGTTTATTCAAGGATAAACACAAAATAGACAAAATTATACATGACAAACAGAAATGGCATCATTGAACTAGGGCTGGGCGATATGGCCTTTTTTTAATATTGCGATATTTTAAGGCCATATTGCGATACACAATATATATCTCGATATTTTGCCTTAGCCTTGAATGAACACTTGATGCATATACGGTAATCACAGCAGTATGATGATTCTATGTGTTTTGATTGATTGATTGAGACTTTTATTAGTAGGTTGCACAGTGAAGTACATATTCCGTACAATTGACCACTAAATGGTAACACCCCAATAAGTTTTTCAACTTGTTTAAGTCGGGGTCCACTTAAATTGATTCATGATACAGATATATACTATTAGATATATACTATCATCATAATACAGTCATCACACAAGATAATCACATTGAATTATTTACATTATTTATAATCCAGGGTGTGGAGGGGGGTGCCGGATGTAAGTGTCAGAGTTTGATATGAGAATAAATCTAAAGTTAAAATATAGGGTAGAAATGCACCCATTTGCAGGAAATGTAGTCTTGATTTTCAAAATTTTCTTTCAAGGCTTGCATGTCTACATTAAAACATTCTTCTTCATACTGCATTAATATATGCTACTTTTAAACTTTCATGCAGAGAAGGAAATCACAACTAAAAAAAATCACAAATTTTTTCATACGGTGTTGATCTGGAAATTTTTGCCTCAGCATTTTGATGGTGTGGGCGTGTGGCACCGAATGGAGATAAGCGTCTCGACAGACGTCACAATATTTGAACAATGATGACGAAAACTGTTTTCTCGGTCGTGTCCGTGCAGGGGCGCCGCTAGGGATTTTGGGCCCCATGAAAAGAATCTTTACAGGGCCCCCAACACAGCGGCAACATTTTTTGATGCTATTTTACATACAATTATGCATTTTAATGGTATTTTTGACTATCATTACCATATTTTTGAAAGAAGAACAGCATCACAGTTGACATGTACAGTAGGGGAAGAACTGAGCACTCTGAATACAATGGAATTCATTTTGAGTCATTTATTTGCTGCACCACTGATTCTTAAATTGGAAATAAACTCTTATTGAATAAGAACAGCTTGATAAATGTTTGACTGGATTGATTATTTAACTAATATAGCAGTAAAATGTAAAAATCCAGAGTTTTCTTGAGCTAACATGGTGAGAAAAGTGAGCTAGCTTATTACCACAGAGAGGGACAAAGTTAATATGCATAACTTTCCACCACAACTAACAAACCCACCTTTTTTTTGGGAAATATTGGGTGACATATTGTCGATCCTTCAACTCCTTCTCCTCTCTTATTTTCTTTTCCTTTCTTTTTGGGTCTCCTCTGCTTTGCCCGCTGTGGCGCTGTCTGTGACAAATCGCCGGTGCGCTACCTGCAGCTGATCCGGTCGGACTGAACCATTTTACGTAAATAGAAGGGGGGGGAAGGGAGGGCCCTGCAGGGGTTGATGCTTCCAAAACAAATAAAGGTATTGTTACCAGGACATGGAAAATAAAACATATGTGATTATATGTTAGTTAATAACTTAGTGTCATTATTTTTCTGTATTATAATTTCATCATCATTAGGGGCCTCTCTGGGCCCCCCTCCATCATGGGCCCCTAGAATCCGTCTCCTTTACCCCCCCTTTTCGGCGCCCCTGTGTCCGTGTGTCGAAAATTGTTATGCGCTTATTTTTTTATTAGATTTTGTGCGTGACATAGATTTGCTATGCGCAAAGGACGTTTAAACAGTGCGCAATTGCACAGGCGAGCACCTTAGAGGGAGCGTTGCTCGCACGGCTGCGCTAGCATCACAGCTAACGTTAGCCATGCTGCTACCTCTCTGCTCGGGGAGGACGTATACGTATGTGACGTGTGTAAGAAGGTGCGCTCGCTGTCTGTGAGAGGGAGACACAGGAAAGAGTGAGAAGAGCCTGTCGTGTAATGCCAGCAGCTAAAAGCAACTGCGTGAGAATTCACAGACGTGTGGATGTGTTGAAGGTATGCTGGAAAATGCGGAACGGAAATTACGGCGCAGCAGAAAAGTGGAATGTATTATTTAAATAAGTGCGTTGGAAACCACGGACCGGAGTTTTTTTTTAAACTGGATCTGGATCGGCATTTTCCCATGCCTTGCCGATACGCAATTTTTGGCAAATATCGGCAGCCGATCCGATCCAAATATCGGATCGGGACATCCCTAGTTCAAACTGATAAACCTTTTTTTTTGCAAATAATCATTAACTTTAGAATTTGATGCCAGCAACACGTGACAAAGAAGTTGGGAAAGGTGGCAATAAATACTGATAAAGTTGAGGAATGCTCATCAAACACTTATTTGGAACATCCCACAGGCGAACAGGCAAATTGGGAACAGGTGGGTGCCATGATTGGGTATAAAAGTAGATTCCATGAAATGCTCAGTCATTCACAAACAAGGATGGGGCGAGGGTCACCACTTTGTCAACAAATGCGTGAGCAAATTGTTGAACAGTTTAAGAAAAACTTGTCTCAACCAGCTATTGCAAGGAATTTAGGGATTTCACCATCTACGGTCCGTAATATCATCAAAGGGTTCAGAGAATCTGGAGAAATCACTGCACGTAAGCATCTAAGCCTGTGACCTTCGATCCCTCAGGCTATACTGCATCAACAAGCGACATCAGTGTGTAAAGGATATCACCACATGGGCTCAGAAACACTTAAGAAACCCACTGTCAGTAACTACAGTTGGTCGCTACATCTGTAAGTGCAAGTTAAAACTCTCCTATGCAGGGCGAAAACCGTTTATCAACAACACCCAGAAACGCCGTCGGCTTCGCTGGGCCTGAGCTCATCTAAGATGGACTGATACAAAGTGGAAAAGTGTTCTGTGGTCTGACGAGTCCACATTTCAAATTGTTTTTGGAAACTGTGGACGTTGTGTCCTCCGGACCAAAGAGGAAAAGAACTATCTGGATTGTTATAGGCGCAAAGTTGAAAAGCCAGCATCTGTGATGGTGTATTAGTGCCCAAGACATGGGTAACTTACACATCTGTGAAGGCGCCATTAATGCTGAAAGGTACATACAGGTTTTGGAGCAACATATGTTGCCATTGAAGCAACGTTATAATGGACGCCCCTTCTTATTTCAGCAAGACACTCTTTTGCTATGAAGCCACGTTGATGTAACCATCAACGTGGCTTCATAGCAAAAGAGTGCGGGTACTAGACTGGCCTGCCTGTATTCCAGACCGGTCTCCCATTGAAAATGTGTGGCGCATTATGAAGCCTAAAATACCACAACAGAGACCCCCGGACTGTTGAACAACTTAAGCTGTACATCAAGCAAGAATGGGAAAGAATTCCACCTGAGAAGCTTAAAAAATGTGTCTCCTCAGTTCCCAAACGTTTACTGAGTGTTGTTAAAAGGAAAGGCCATGTAACACAGTGGTGAACATGCCCTTTCCCAACTACTTTGGCACGTGTTGCAGCCATGAAATTCTAAGTTAATAAATAAAGTTGATGAGTTTGAACATCAAATATCTTGTCTTTGTAGTGCATTCAATTGAATATGGGTTGAAAATGATTTGCAAATCATTGTATTCCGTTTATATTTACATCTAACACAATTTCCCAACTCATATATATATACACACACACACACATACACACATTTTCTACCGCTTGTCCCTTTAGGGTTTGCGGGGGGTACTGGAACCTATCTCAGCTGCATTCGGGCGGAAGGCGGGTACACCCTGGACAAGTCGCCACCTCATCGCAGGACCAACACAGATAGACAGACAACATTCACACTCACATTCACACACTATTTCAGCTTCAAATCGGATGGGCAGTGTGAGCCCATCCGAGCCCATCAACGAGCGAGAATGCCATTAACACATGGTGGTATCAAAAAGACCACCCGATGTAATTTTTTCAACTGCAAAAAAAAGCACTTTCGGATGATCAATATTTATTTAAGTTAAAATTATAGCTAACAGAGATGAGAGTCCATTTAATTGTTTTGTTTGTTTATTTACTTAGGATAACAAACTGATTTATCTTCCAATTAAAATACAATAGCAAAAAATTATACAGTAATGACAAATACAAGTTTATATCCTTTTGAATTATTTGAAGTATTAAATATTATTATTACATTATAATAACTATTGTTTTTATCAGTTATTTATTCAGTTTAAGAGAATGATGTCAACGAAAACTCTGAGTCAGTCTGCATAAAGCCAAATATTATTATTATTGTATATTGCTCTAGTGTGTGGTACCTTGAGACAAGAATATGTTGATTGACAGTCTAAAAGTAACTAGGAAGTAAAAGTCTACCATCACTCGTTATTTTTGCCGTTTTATGCATTTTTATGTATGAAATATAAAAATTTCAAATTGAATCGAAATTTTGGAGAGAAAAATTGCAATTAAATCAAATCAAATCAACTTTATTTATAGAGCACATTTAAAATTTACCACATGGGTAGCCAAAGTGCTGTACAATGAGCAGGTTAAAAGATAAAACGAGTACCGAGCAAACACAACACAACACAAACAGAACACGATAAAAAATAAATAATTAAAATAGAATTAATAAAAACATAAAAACAGGATCACAGCAGGTGTATTATGGGGCGCCATTGCAGGATGGATATCACTCAGTGTTAAAAGCCATGGAATAAAAGTATGTTTTTAAGAGAGATTTAAAAACAGGAAGAGAGGAGGCTTGTCTAACACTCAGGGGTAGGTCGTTCCAGAGCTTGGGAGCAGCAACGGCGAAAGCTCTGTCACCTCTAAGCTTCAGCCTTGTGTCAGGGACCGTCAACAGCAGCTGATCGGCTGATCTTAAGGATCGGGTGGGGCAGTAAGGCTGAAGGAGGTCGGAGAGATAGGTTGGCGCGAGGTTGTTTAGACATTTAAAAACAAATAAAAGGAGTTTAAAATGTATTCGGTAACGCACAGGGAGCCAGTGAAGGGACGCTAAAATAGGGGTGATGTGCTCACGTCTGCGGGTCTGTGTTAGCAGACGAGCAGCAGAGTTCTGCACGAGCTGCAGGCGGGCGAGGGAGGCCTGGCTAATGCCAACATACAGGGCATTACAATAATCAAGACGAGTCGAGATAAAAGCGTGGATTAATTTCTCAAGATCATGTCTTGATAGAAGCGGTTTCACTTTCGCTATTTGGCGTAATTGATAAAAGCTTTTTTGAACAACGCTGCTGATTTGTTTTTCGAATTTAAAATCTGAGTCAAACTTTACCCCCAGGTTTGTGACAGAGTCGCTGAGATACGGGGTCAGAGTGCCGAGGTCAACGTTGGGGGAGGGAGAGCGACTTGGACCGAACAACACAACTTCTGTTTTATCTTCATTTAGGCTCAGGAAGTTAGCTGAAAGCCAGACTTTGATGTCGTGCAGGCAGTCAATAAGACGTTGAACCGTGTTATTTTGTGCCATGGGAAAATAAATCTGGCAATCATCGGCAATTAGGTGTTTTCTCAAACTTGTGCAGCCCTACTAATAATGAGCTGCGACCGCACGACTGTCCTAAAACAACTCCTCCATCCAAAATGTTGACAGCACTAATTCTAATGAGTTTATGCATCTTTACTCTTCAAACTTAATGCTGCTTTATAGCCTGCATCTCTGCTTTGTGTTACAGTATTAGCATCATTTATATTATCTTTTTGCACTCCCTTTTTTAATTTTAGAATGTGACAGGGGCCAATTTAAAAAAAGTTCATCAGGAGAGAGAATAACATCGCTAGAAACCGGCAACATTTTCAGCCATACTAAATAGACGACACACGTCTTAACTGAAAGTTTATGGTGACTGGGGGCTAAGTGTGTGGTCATTCAGTGGTTTTAGAAGGTAAGAAAATTCAATCATGGATGCCGCCTCGCCACGTAGAAATGTTTAGCAGCCAGCGACAGTTCTCATGTATCTAGTCTTCATACATACATACATGCACACTCGCACCCATAAACCCATAAAAGGATGACAGTTTTATACATAATATATCCATCCATCCATTTACTACAGCTTGTCCCTATTGGGGTTGCGGGGGGTGCTGGAGCCTATCTCAGCTGCATTCGGCGGAAGGTGAGGTACACCCTGGACAAGTCGCCAGCTCATCACAGGGCCAACACAGATAGACAGCATTCACACTCACATTCACACACTATGGCCAATGTTTAGTGTTGCCAATCAACCTATCCCCAGGTTCATGCCTTTGGAGGTGGGAGGAAGCCGGAGTACCTGGAGGGAATCCACGCAGTCACGGGGAGAACATGAAACATCCACACAGGATCGAACCCAGGACCTTTGTATTGTGAGGCACACGTACTAACTAACCCCTGTTCCACTGTGCTGCAGTCATACTATATAATACTATTATACAATATAGTAATTAAAGATGGATAACTAAAAATGTTATGATCAAATTGTGGCCCCTGAATTGTAATCCAATTGTGAGGTAACCAAAGACTCCCACCTTTAATGACTATATAACCCTACTTTACATTTGCTTTTTTTTTTTTTAAAAGGGAACATTATCACCAGACCTATGTAAGCGTCAATATATACCTTGATGTTGCAGAAAAAAAGACCATATCTTTTTTTAACCGATTTGCGAACTCTAAATGGGTGAATTTTGGCGAATTAAACGCCTTTCTAATATTCGCTCTCGGAGCGATGACGTCACGTTCGGGAAGCAATCCGCCATTTTCTCAAACACCAAGTCAAATCAGCTTTGTTATTTTCCGTTTTTTCGACTGTTTTCCGTACCTTGGAGACATCATGCCTCGTCGGTGTGTTGTCAGAGGGTGTAACAACACGAACAGGGACGGATTCAAGTTGCACCAGTGGCCCAAAGATGCGAAAGTGGCAAGAAATTGGACGTTTGTTCCGCACAATTTACCGACGAAAGCTATGCTACGACAGAGATGGCAAGAATGTGTGGATATCCTGCGACACTCAAAGCAGATGCATTTCCAACGATAAAGTCAAAGAAATCTGCCGCCAGACCCCATTGAATCTGCCGGAGTGTGTGAGCAATTCAGGGACAAAGGACCTCGCTAGCACGGCAAGCAATGGCGGCAGTTTGTTCCCGCAGACGAGCGAGCTAAACCCCCTGGATGTCTTGGCTCACACCGAAGATGATCAAGAGAAGAATATCGACCCTAGCTTCCCTGGCCTGCTGACATGAGGGTATGTCTACAGAATATATTAATTGATGAAAATTGGGCTGTCTGCACTCTCAAAGTGCATGTTGTTGCCAAATGTATTTCATATGCTGTAAACCTAGTTCATAGTTGTTAGTTTCCTTTAATGCCAAACAAACACATACCAATCGTTGGTTAGAAGGCGATCGCAAAAATTCGTCCTCGCATTCTCCCGTGTCGCTGGCTGTCGTGTCGTTTTCGTCGGTTTCGCTTGCATACGGTTCAAACCGATATGGCTCAATAGCTTCAGTTTCTTCTTCAATTTCGTTTTCGCTACCTGCCTCCACACTACAACCATCCGTTTCAATACATTCGTAATCTGTTGAATCGCTTAAGCCGCTGAAATCCGAGTCTGAATCCGAGCTAGTGTCACTATAGCTTGCTGTTCTTTACGCCCTGTTTGTTTGTGTTGGCTTCACTATGTGACGTCACAGGAAAATGGACGGGTGTTTATAACGATGGTTAAAATCAGGCACTTTGAAGCTTTTTTAGGGATATTGCGTGATGGGTAAAAAAATTTTAAAAACTTTGAAAAATATAATAAGCCACTGGGAACTGATTTTTAATGGTTTTAACCATTCTGAAATTGTGATAATGTTCCCCTTTAATGAATTCTACGTGATAACCAAGTATTCACAAATATTTCCAATTTATTTCTAAACCAAAAGGAGTTCAAAACGAAACCGTTAGTTCGAAGTTTTCACCAGGTATATTAGAGGAAATGATGCATGGTTAAAACAGATAAGGGAACTTTTACTTGTGTGACGTCACGGCCCAACACGACAAACTGTCCGACACTCACAGATCTGTTATACAATGTTACATTTGGGTACGTAGTATTTCACTTTAACCAGGTACTTCGTATAACCGTGTATCAAAAAGTTTAGTCGCTATCTTCGCATATCAAGATCATTTTTAAAAACACCGAGGAGGTCTTGCGTGACCGAGTATCAAACGCACGAGGAATGGCGTACCATGATGTACCTGGTCTTGACAACAACACAAACAGCGTATTTTGTAATCTTTTCCACACGCAACTGCGATTTAAACACACTCGGTGGGGTGACATGAATATTTCGATGAACGGCACTTGTTTGTTAATGAAGAAATGTAACCTTAAATCGATGTCGTACGTTAGCTGGTTCGCTATTGTTAGCGGTGTCAACCCTATGCTAACAGCTAACACCAGAAGTGAACTTCGGCAATATCATACAAGTAAAAATATCATATTGCAAGGCTGGAAGTGCCTCCGTGTTGACTCGGCACATTTTAAAACCAACTGAGCAATTCTTAATGCAGTAATAATTTACCTGTTTTTGCTATGGTGCCGGGTACTTGATAACAGGATCACCAAGAGGATGAAAATAACAAGCAATGTCCGGTTAGACGCTTTTCAAAATAATGTTACTTGGATGTCCCCGGATGTTGAATGTTGTATTGAAGTTAGCACTGCTTCCACAATGTGTCTCGTTCGCTCATTTAGAAATATTACACCAAGTCACATGCACAATCCAATTACCTTTCAAATTGAGTAATTTGGTGAAAATACGTTAACAGTTGGGCAGCACGGTGGAACAGCAGTTAGTGCGTCTGCCTCACAATACGAAGGTCCTGAGTAGTCCTGAGTTCAATCCCGGGCTCGGGATCTTTCTGTGTGGAGTTTGCATGTTCTCCCCGTGACTGCGTGGGTTCCCTCCAGGTTCTACGGCTTCCTCCCACCTCCAAAGACATGCACCTGGGGATAGGTTGATAGGCAACACTAAATTGGCCCTAGTGTGTGAATGGGAGTGTGAATGTTGTCTGTCTATCTGTGTTGGCCCTGCGATGAGGTGGCGACTTGTCCAGGGTGTACCCCGCCTTCCGCCCGATTGTAGCTGAGATAGGCTCCAGCGCCCCCCGCGACCCCGAAGGGAATAAGCGGTAGAAAATGGATGGATGGATATATATATATATATATATATATATATATATATATATATATATATATATATATATATATATATATACGGTATATATATATATATATATATATATATATATATATATATATATAATAAATACTTGACTTTCAGTGAATTCTAGCTATATATATATATATATATATATTTATTTTACTATATATATATATATATATAAATAAAAGAAATACTTGAATTTCAGTGTTCATTTATTTACACATATACACACACATAACACTCATCTACTCATTGTTGTACTTGAAAGTGCAATGCTTTGCAGCCAGAAGCACAGCCTTATATACTACATACGGTACATATTAAATACACAGTAATGAAAACATAGTTGTTCTGCTAACTGTACTGTACTTGCTGCTTACTTACTAAAAAAAAACAAAAAACACTTACCTTTAACTATTTGAGTAGCCTTTGTTCTGCCATTTGCGTACTGGTGAGCGATCTCTGAATCCGGGAACATATCCTTCACGGATTTGTTGAAGACATCTGCAAATGAGAACGGGATGTTGCTTCCAGCTATCAGCATAGCCATCTTTGTCTCGGCATATGTTACACCATCGGGTCTCCATTTAGCGAGGTGCCCCATAATACTTGGCTGGGACCGGTGCTGCGCTGCCGGCGCTTTGTGCTTCACTGTCCGTTCATGACTGAGTATATCCGTTCGGCCACCGTGTTCAATGGAGAAGTCTGTTCTACAAAATTTACAGGCAACATACCCCTTCCCCTTCAAACTGCCCTGGATAAACTGAAATTCTTGTTTCCATTCGTTTTGGAACTTACAAGCGTATTTCTTCATCTTATTCGTCGTCGGCCTCGCCATTGCTGTATCTTCCTCGTTCGCATGGAGCTGAAGGGGGCGTGGCCTTCAGCTCCGGCTGGAAATCGGGAGAAAATTGGTCCCGGGAGGTTTTCGGGAGAGGCGCTGAAATTCGGGAGTCTCTCGGGAAAATCGGGAGGGTTGGCAAGTATGTATTTAGGACTCACTTCAAACAATACCAAGTCATTAACTTTGCTAATAATAACTAACTTTTGACTTTTTGTGTCAGAAAGGGACGTAACTAAATACAAACCAATACAGTAGGATACTCACCATTGTGGATTTTATTTTGAAAGTATAGATTGTTTTTTTTTAATTGAAACTTTTATTAGTTTATTGCAAATGAAGAAAATACATTATATGAAAAAGTACAGTTTACACAGTACAGTACATATTCCGTACAATTGACCACTAAATGGTAACACCCGAATAAGTTTTTCAACTTGTTTAAGTCGGGGTCCACGTTAATCAATTCATGGTACAAATATATACTATCAGCATAATACAGTCATCATACAAGTTAATCATCAGAACAAGGACACCATAAAAGTGTAGCTCTCAGCTTCTTATGGTATGTACATCAAGCTGTAAATGTTGAGAGTTCAAAGAAGCAAAGAAAGAAAGAGTATATACATTGAATTATTTACAATCCTGGGGGTGGGATGTGGAGGGGGTGGGGGTAGGTTAGTCTCACTTTGTAGGATATGTACAGCGAACAGTGAACATAGTGAGCTCAGAAAGCATAAGAACAAGTATATACATTTGATTATTTACAATCCGGGGAGGTGGGATGTGGTGGGGGTAGGGGGTTAGGTTATGGTTGTAGCTGCCTGGAGGTGTTCTTTTAGTGTGGTTTTGAAGGAGGATAGAAATGCACTTTCTTTTACACCTGTTGGGAGTGCATTCCATAATGATGTGGCGTAGAAGGAGAATGAGGGTCAAATGCAGAGTATAATCTCACCACACCTAGTGTGTGTGTGACAATCATAAGAGAAAGTTAAGACCTTTGTTAAATCGGAATCTGGGTTTGATGTGGTTTGTGGAGCTCCCCCTGGTGTTGTGGTTATGGCGATCATTTACATCAGGGGTCTCCAAACATTTTGACTCGGGGGCCGCATTGGGTTAAAAAAATTTGGACGGGGGGACAGGCTGCATATATATATATATGCATATATACATATATACATTGTCTTTATAATCCATTTTGTCATTTAACATCAATTAACATTGATGTTCATCAACATTTAACATTGTTACGTTATTGATGGGAAAATTCATTTTCAGACAATATGATTTGCATGAGCGGCTAGGAGACACCAAGAGTAACAAGCGGTACAAAATTGATTAAAAGGAAAGATTTAAAAAAAAACAAAAAAAAAAACTTTTTTTTTTACTTGGGACTACCTGTGGGCCGGATTTTGGATGCTGGGGGGCCGGATTCGGCCCGTGGGCCGTAGTTTGGGGACCACTGATTTACATTCTGGAAGTAGTTTGACATGTACTTCGGTATCAGGGAGGTGTAGCGACTTTTATAGACAAGGCTCAGTGCAAGTTGTTTTACTCTGTCTTCCACCCTGAGCCAGCCCACTTTGGAGAAGTGGGTACGAGTGAGGTGGGATCTGGGGTGGAGGTCTAGAAGTAACCTGACTAGCTTGTTCTGGGATGTTTGGAGTCTTGATTTGAGGGTTTTAGAGGTGCTGGGGTACCAGGAGGTGCATGTGTAATCAAAAAAGGGTTGAATGAGAGTTCCCGCTAGAGTCTTCATGGTGCTTTTGTTGACCAAAGAGGAGATTCTGTAGAGAAATCTTGTTCATTGGTTGACCTTTTTGATTACCTTAGTTGCCATTTTATCACAGGAAAGGTTAGCGGCTAGTATGGAACCTATGTAGGTGACCTCATCTTTCCTGGTGATAACAATGTCACCCACTTTAATAGTGAAGTCACTGACTTTCTTAAGGTTGATTTGGGACCCAAACAGGATGGATTCCGTTTTACCCAAGTGTATGGATAGCTAATTGTCAGCGAGCCAGGTGCATGTTCTACAGAGTTCAGCACTGAGGATTTTTTTCACCTGTCCTTGTCCTTGCTGGATACCAGCAGGGCCGAGTCATCCGCAAACAAGAACAATTCACAGTCGCATGCTGATGACATGTCGTTTACGTATATTAGGAACAGTAAAGGCCCTAATATACTGCCTTGGGGGACTCCACAGCTTACTGAGAGGGGGGGACACGATGCCGTTCACCTCTACCACCTGTTTCCTCCCCTCCTAGTAAGATTGCATCCAGCTCGATGAGGTTTTATCAAATCTGATTGCTTTAAGCTTGTCCAACAGTATAGCGTGGTTTACGGTGTCAAAGGCCTTCTGAAGGTCCAGCATGACCATGCCGCAGTATTTGCCCGCGTCCACCTCATGTTTGATGTGGTCGGTCAGATAGAGAAGGCATGTGTCAGTGGAGTGGTTAGTTCTGAAGCCGGATTGGAATTTGTACATGAGTTTTTTTAGTGGCAAGGTATCTATCGACCTGTTCATAAACTATTTTTTCCATTACTTTCGAAATGGAACTGAGAATAGAAATAGGTCGGTAGTTACCAGGTTCTAATTTGCTTCCTTTTTTGAACAGGGGAGTTACTCTTGCTATCTTGAAATATTTTGGTACTTGGCCTTATTTAATTGAGAGGTTTATTATGTGTGTGGGACTTTACATTTCTGGAAACGTTACTGCAGACCGAATGGAATTAAAATGAAAAACTATTAGCAAAAAACGTACAAACTTTTAACCCTTGATAAAATTGACGAAAAACAAAGTTGTCCATAGCACGTCACATCTGATCGGTTGCTTGCAGCAATCCATGCTCGCCTTCGCCGTTCACTCTTCTTTTCAGCTGCTTCCGTCTGTCCAGAAATACGCTTAGGAATTCAATAAAAGCTAGTATTACCTCTACCACCCCGATTGTGGCAGTTGACAATCGCACACGTCGTCTGCATTATGAGTATCACTGGATCAATGTTCAGCAACAATGAGTGTGTTAAAAAACGAAGCCTACTAATATGGCCACTGGCAATGCATTGTGGGATATGTATAAAAATCCGAAGCCCTCTATAGAACTGGGCTTGCAAACCCGTCGATTGTGATTGACCAGTCGATCTTTGGGACTCTACTGGCCGATCCCGAAAATATCAGGAAAAATTCTGTATTATTATCACAACAGTGCCGTCCCCACCAGAAGACTGACCAACAGACCTGCCAGAAGCCACGCATTTCAACTCCTGAACGCACGAGCATGCCTCGCCGCTCTTTACTCGATCATCTCGCAAATGTGCGTTGCATGGCGTGCACAACAAAAAAATTAATTGAGCTGCGGTAATTTAGGCTGACTGTTGCAACTCATTGAACATTTTCCAGCAGCCAACGCTAAAATACGTTCCTCCCAACCACATCCACTATCATTTGCCACTATCGTTAGCTCACAACTTGAAACTAACAAGCCAAATAGAGTTTGTAAACAGTGCTCCAAAGTACTGATTTTTGTAGATTTTTTTGTGGATATAAGATGAAGCATTGACATGCGAAAAGGCAGTGTAATATAATAAAACAAGGCAGTCAGCTAAAGGACAGCCCTGTATACCCCCTCTCAATCAAAGATGAAAAACCCGACAGGTGAATAACTGATTTTACTACCTCCGGTGTTGACGTAACTCAACACCACCAAGTGACCCGCATCCATACTTGCCAACCTTGAGACCTCGATTTCAGGAGGTGGGGGTGTGGGGGGCGTGGTTAAGAGGGGAGGAGTATATTTACAGCTAGAATTCCCCAAGTCAAGTATTTCATATATATATATATATATATATATATATATATATATATATATATCTACATCCTGAAAATATGCAAACAAAACTGTGTTTAGATAATTGATACTTCAAACTTGCATAAATAAATCTTAAGGAATATAACATAACTTGGCTTCTGTGAGCTTCAAAATGTAATGAATAAAATGCTAAAGTTGTTGATAAACAAGCAATTATTTTAATAATTAAATATGGTCATTTTAAATGAATTATTATGATCATTTAAAATTAATTATTTCAAATATGTATATTTTAATGTATAATTCTATGGCTGGATGTAATAAGGAATCAGAAAAAATACAAATAAAAATACAATTAATTTTGATGTTTTTAGCAAAATATAGTAAAAATGTATTTTTAATTTTTTTTAAATTAATAAATATATTTATTTTTAGGTAAGAAAAACATAATAATACAATTTATCTCTAGTCTGGATGATTTAGTTCTTGTCACCCTGTTGTCCTCCCGTCTCTTCCCCAAGAATGGCTCCATGAGCTGGGCAAACGCCTGGAGATGCACTACGTCAACAACACGGTCGGCGGCCCGTCGGTGCGCAGGTCGTACATCGCCGCCCTCTACTTCACCCTCAGCAGCCTGACCAGCGTCGGCTTTGGCAACGTGTGCGCCAACACGGACGCC
Organism: Nerophis lumbriciformis; assembly: GCF_033978685.3. Taxonomy (NCBI): domain Eukaryota; kingdom Metazoa; phylum Chordata; class Actinopteri; order Syngnathiformes; family Syngnathidae; genus Nerophis; species Nerophis lumbriciformis. The sequence continues at coordinate 18,468,572 of NC_084553.2, read as the reverse complement.
GAGAAGATCTTCTCCATCTGCACCATGCTCATCGGCGGTATGCCGGACGCCTCGTATGGAATAACGTGATTGGGCAGGCACGCTGTTTGTATCGTGGGAAAGCGGACGTGAAAAAAGGCTGTCCTCACTCAGGTCCGCATGGAGCTGGAGGGGGCGTGGCTGAAAATCGGGAGATTTTCGGGAGAATATTTGTCCCGGGAGGTTTTCGGGAGAGGCGCTGAATTTCGGGAGTCTCCCGGAAAATTCGGGAGGGTTGGCAAGTATGCTGTATTGGAGTGAGAACTAGAGTTTCCTCCCTCACAAACATATACTTTATCTTCCCATACAAAATGATATTCCATAAACCTGTCTCTTCTCGAAAATTCACTAAAATGTTCTGGTTGCAGCTTTGTAACGTTTGAAGAGTAATCTCCTTCTGTCCATGTCTTCTAACTTCCTTTCTTAGTTTTTTCTCCTTTCTCTACTGCATTTCCCACAATGAATGTTCCACTGACTCTATCTCTTTATCTCATGGCAGCTGTCACACAATCCTGTTGGGTGTTTACTTCAAAGGTGCAATGTCTTATTCAGTCTGAAGTGTCCTAATCTAATGCGTGATATGATTCCTTCCTCTTTTTGTGTTCGCCCTTACAGTTCTTCATGTTGCTACTGTGTTCATATACGTGTTTTCCTGTTGTACTCATGTCCCATTGCGATTGCCACAAATATTTCCATTTAATTAATGATTTTGCCTCTGTCTTACTGAGAGATACCTCTCTGAGCTGCTTAAGCATTAGTGTCTGCCAATTCATTGCCCTTTATGCCTGTTTGAGCCGTAACCCATAAAAACATTACTTACGCTGGTAAGCCTAAACAATATTTCATATATGTAATTATCTTGTCTGCTTTGCGACCAATACTTTTGAATAGGGATTGTGGAAGGGGCGTGGTCCACGCGTTCCCTGTGGACAGGGTGTGTGCAGGTGCCAGCCATGAAGCAGCAGACAGGTGAGTGGATATCTCAGCTGGAACGAGTTATCTAATCATCTGTCTCTTTATTAGCAGCGTCAGAGACCATGAGGGGTGGTTGGTGACAGAGGAGCAAGAGGAAAAAAGGAGAAAAAAGAACCAAGAAGATAATTGCTGAAAAGCACGAGAGAGACTGAGACAATAAAATTCATTGTAAACCCTGAACTCGAGGGCGTGTGGCCGTGGTCTGTGGTCCAAGAAGAACCCAACAGCAGCAGAGACGGTTACAAGTGGCGCCCAATATAACAGGACCACAGAGGAGATGTCGGCCCCAACCCCCTGGAGGCGTTTGGTCGAGTTCTGGCCGAAGTGTCAGCGGCGAGCCAACAGCAGACTCAAGTGCTGCAAATGCTGATGGGCAGGGCATCAGGAGCGGGGGCAACAGCCTCTATGCAGCGCATGGCGGAGGCGGAAGATTCCCATGCATTCCTGGACGTTTTCGAGGCCACAGCAACCTCATGTAAGTGGCTGGAAGAAGAATGGGGCATAAAGCTGCTGCCGCTCCTGGTGGGGGAGGCGCAGCGGGCAGTGCTCAGTCTCCCGGCGGCCGCCCGAGTGCAATTCTCAAACCTGCGCCGCGCAATTTTGGATTGGGTCGGCAGCAACCCCGAGGACCATCGAGACACTCAGATCTACCATCTGAACTTACTAAAGGCATGGAAAGAGGCGAAGCCTGTTTCCATGGTGACGGTAGTGAGGGAGGAGGAGGAGTTGGGACCAGAGGTCCCGCGCTTTGCCCCACCCCCTCCCCTTCCCTGTGACAACCAACTCACGTTAGCGCAGAGAGCGGATGTTGCTGAGTTGCAGCGGCGCTTCTCTGATGTGTTCTCCTCGCTGCCCGGCCGCACGAATCTCATCCAGCATCATATTGAGACCAGCCCGGGGCGGTCGACGCCCTCCATCCGCTGGGACAGCACCGCCCCCAGTCCCCGGCCCGACGCGTTCGCCTGCTGACAGAAAGGGATGGTAAAGTCAGGCATGTGCAGTACCGACGGGGAGAGGAGGAGAGAAAAGAATCAAGAAGACAATTGCTGAAAAGCACGAGAGAGACTGAGACAATAACATTCATTGTAAACCCTGAACTCGAGGGCGTGTGGCCGTGGTCTGTAGTCCAAGAAGAACCCAGCAGCAGCAGAGACATTTACAGGGATTAACACTGACCTGGTGCAGACCACCACCTTTTTTAGCTGTGACTCTTCCACCCACTGTAGTGCTTTTGCTCAGGCCTTATATCTACCGAAGCTGCAGGGAACAACCGTGGAGGAGTAACTGTTAAAGGTTGAAAAGACAACTGCATTTGTGTTAATTTCATGTCTTCTTCTATTCTCCTGCTCCATGCTAAACAACCATTCTTTAGCTCCCTCACTCTCCCAGCACTGTAACATCACCCTTCTTGTTGGGTGCAGCATTTCAGAGTGACCTTCGAGACTAACCCAGTTCTGCAAAGTCAACTGCGTATTTCTCAACTGTAATGGCATCTCCCCCATCTCTACCTGTAGTGCAGAAAGAGGAGTTGCCCTGAAAGCTCCTCAACACACTCTCAGTGCTTGTGTCTGAACTGGTCCCACTTTCTTTAACACACTTTTTGCTGATGACAATACAGCCATAATCTAAAAGCGCCCTTTTCATAGCTATATAAAACCTTTACATGGCTGCTCTGCTGGTGCCTCACTCTACTCCTGCCATACATTTGATCACAATAAATATTGTTTTAGATCTGGAAACAATTGGTCCTTTTCCACAAAAAGTTCAGGAATCTCTGGTTCCTGGACTTAAAGGTTCCTGGACTTATAGGTTCCTGTAGAGGTGTGTGGTTTGTGTTCCCACTGCATTTCACAGTTCAGGGTAGTTTATACAAATCAGGCTGACAATGTATGGAGGAGTAGTTTACTATATTTCTACACTGATACCATGTAAATACACAGACAGTATTACCTAAAAGGTTCCTGGCCGCTTGGAAAAGTCCCACCTAGCTAGGATGAACTCGGAATGGTTCCGGAAGAACTAAATGTACCCGGGTAGTTTTTGGTGGAAACTTTATTTATAAGTAAGGAAGTTCCTGAAAAAGTTTCTGCAATGGAAATGAAGTGAATTATATTTATACAGCACTTTTCTCTAGTGACTCAAAGCGCTTTACATAGTGAAACCCGATATCTAAGTTACATTTAAACCAGTGTGGGTGGCACTGGGAGCAGGTGGGTGAAGTGTCTTGCTCTACCAACGGAGCTACGCCGCCCCACAATTGGAAAAGGGCGTAATGCTGACAACATGTGCATTCCATGTTAGCCTAGCGTTCATCCACATACTCAAAAACTTAAATTCTTTTTTTCCCATTTTTTTATTGTTCTATTACTTGGCCATACAATGTAATGGGAGTAAGCACTCTTCTTTTTCGCGTGAACACTATTGTTTTTGTCTTTCCACTGAAAATTTAAAACCCCACCGATAAGCCCATTCTTCCACTACACTTACTTTCTTTTATTTGTGATGTGGCAAGCATTTTCCATGAAGATCCATCATCTGCAAATAATTAACTCCCAATACTGCCTTCAACATGTTCAGAGATATCATTGACCATAAAATAAAAGAAAATGAGGCCAATCACATTCACTTGGGGAGCACAATTGTCCGCTCGGTACAATCTCGACAGCTCGGATCCAACTCTAAACTTTACATACCTATTTAGAAAATCTTTAATCCATCTCAATGTTCGACCCAGGATACCAATCAACCCTAACTTAATGATGTTATATTTTGGCCATGCTCTTGTGGTGTTGTTCTCCTCGCCTCTCTCTCTCTCTTTTGTATTTTGGCTGTGGCCGGCTCCAGGAGACTGGCAGCACCTGATCCTAATTAGTCACCTACTATTTAGGCTGATTGGCCTGGTATCCACTGGTATCTCTCATTGTGTTCCACACGTCCATGAGCTACACTACCTTTTTGATCACGCTACTTTGTTACCTTGCCTTCTTCAGGTCTGGCCAGTCTCCTGCCTTGCTCAATATACCCTGTTTTGTAGTCAACTGTATTTTCCTGGTGTGAGTAGTTTTTGGCACCAGTGTTTTCTGTTGTTTTTTCATGGTGTAACTAATTTTACCACCATTGCCCTTTTGTTGTTTTTTTCATGATGTGAGTAATTTTTACCGCCATCGCAGGTACAAACTGTTTGCTGGCCTCCGCGTCTTTTATGATTGACACTTTCACAGTTAATTACACCCTCTTTCCAGACCATGTCATAAGCCTTCTCTACATCAAAAAATACTGCCAACACTGACTCTTTATTTAACTGAGCTTTCCTTATATCCACTTCCAGACATGTTACAGGATCCATAGTTCCCCTTCGTCCCCCAAACCCACTCTGGTGTGCAGATAGAATCCTATTAATCTCCCCATAATACACCAGCCTCTCAGTTATCATCTTCTCCATGACTTTCCCGAAGTGGGAGGTCAGAGCTATAGGCCTTCAATTGTTCGGGATAGGATCCTTCCCTTGGTTTCTAATCGGGACAAGCACCAGCTCTTTCCAACTTTGAGGCAGAGTTCCAACCTCCCATATTTTATTGTAAATTCCTAGAACTTTCATGGCAGCTATAAGCCCCACCTGCAGAATCATGCAATATGTACAATGTCCTTAACCGGAGCTGCTGGTGATGCTCGTAATATTGCCCTTCTCATTTCATCTAATGTTAACTGAGCATCCATTATACCTCCTATATCTTCTCTACCATCCAGACCACCAGGGTAATCTGCTTTTGTTTCCTACCGACCACGTTTACCCCTTTCTATCAACATTTCCAAGCTGTGTATTCTCACTAATGATTTTGCTATAATTTCTGCCTTTTCCGTGACAGACATTGCTATCACATCCTCTTTGATCACTGGGTACCTTTCTTTTCTAATACCTCTCATGCTCTTTATCATTTCCCTCACCTTTCCTCCCAACAGGCACAAAACATCAAAACAACGTTGAGAACTTTTTGAATTAGGTCCTGACGTTGAGTAACTCAAACCTAACGTTGGAACAACATGCTTTTTAACGACGTTTAATCAATGTTGGGTTCTGACGTTGATTTCACCATTGAATTTTGGTCATTTTCCAACCAATATTTTACAACAAAATTACAACGCTGAAACAACAAGCTTTTTAACCATGTTTATTCAATGTCAGGTTGTGATGTTGGATCATTGAAATTTGGTTATTTTCAAACCAACGTGGATCCAACGTTAGACACCAATGTTGTCTCAATTTACAAATACAACTATTTTGCAATATTTTTTCAAGGTCAGTTTTAAAGGACATGTACGTATAATCAGCGTGTATCAATGTCTTGTGCCTGCTGGGCTATTGTAGTACCATCCATCCATCCATTTTCTACCGCTTGTCCCTTTTGGGGTCGCGGGGGGTGCTGGCTATTTCTTTTTGCTCCAGGGACCCCCTTCCTAACCCTATCTTCAGCCTTTTTATAGTCAATCCGACTATCATAATTTAACAACTTTTGCAACTCCTTTTTCACAGTAGGAGTAGAAGACAAGAGGCCATTTTTCACTGCAGGAACTTTTTCAGGAACTCCCTCACTTACCCAGGTAAATTAAGTTCCCCCTGTATTTCCACCAGGAACTACCCGGGTAAATTTAGTTCTTTAGGAACCTTTCGGAGCTAGGTGGGAATTTTCCAAGCAACCAGGAACCCTTTTCGGGGGTGGGCTGCGCTGTCGAACGCTGATTGGTTGAACACAGTTCAGCTCAGAGACCTTGTGGTTAGAGTGTCCGCCCTGAGACTGGGAGGTTGTGAGTTCAAACCCCCGGCCAAGTCATACCAAAGACTACAAAAAATGGGACCCATTGCCTCCCTGCTTGGCACTCAGCATCAAGGGTTGGAATTGGGGGTTAAATCACCAAAATGATTCCCGAGCGCAGCGCACGCTGCTGCTTCTGCTCTCCTCAACTTTGACTTTTTTTTTTTTAGTAACGCCCCCAACTGTGTTAAGTGAAGTTAACTTCACTTAACACAGTTGGGGGCGTTCTTAAAACTTATTTTTCAGTCACACAACTTCCATTGGAATATACGCGGTGACTTATTTCTTGTGTATATTTATTACAACAAACTTGACAACGGAGAGAAAGAAGAACAAAAGGAGATTTCGAAATGCAGACATTTTTGTGGGACATCTGTGTGCAGAAGATTGCTGATCAGTGGAATGCAGTGTTTTTAATCAACTGTAGTCTTTAAACTATATGCAGTTTATCCTTGTTTATTATTTTTACAAACTTAATTTTGATACGCGAAACTACGAGAAGATGACAAACTCTTTTAAATGTACAAACCCCGTTTCCATATGAGTTGGGAAATTGTGTTAGATATAAATATAAACGGAATACAATAATTTGCAAATCCTTTTCAACCCATATTCAATTGAATGCACTACAAAGACAAGATATTTGATGTTCAAACTCATAAGCTTAATTTTTTTTTTGCAAATAATAATTAACTTATCAATCAATCAATCAATCAATCTTTATTTATATAGCCCTAAATCACAAGTGTCTCAAAGGGCTGCACAAGCCACAACGACATCCTCGGTACAAAGCCCACATACGGGCAAGGAAAAACTCACCCCAGTGGGACGTCGATGTGAATGACTATGAGAAACCTTGGAGAGGACCGCATATGTGGGTAACCCCCCCCCCTCTAGGGGAGACCGAAAGCAATGGATGTCGAGTGGGTCTGACATAATATTGTGAGAGTCCAGTCCATAGTGGATCCAACATAATAGTAAGAGTCCAGTCCATAGTGGGGCCAGCAGGACACCATCCCGAGCGGAGACGGGTCAGCAGCGCAGAGATGTTCCCAGCCGATGCAAGTGGCGAGCGGTCCACCCCGGGTCCCGACTCTGGACAGCCAGCACTTCATCCATGGCCACCGGACCTGTGCCCCCCCCCCCCTCAAGGAAAAGGGGAGCAGAGGAGAAAAGAAAAGAAACGGCAGATCAACTGGTCTAACAGGGGGGCTATTTAAAGGCTAGAGTATACAAATGAGTTTTAAGATGGGACTTAAATGCTTCTACTGAGGTAGCATCTCTAATTGTTACCGGGAGGGCATTCCATAGTACTGGAGCCCGAATAGAAAACGCTCTATAGCCCGCAGACTTTTTTTGGGCTCTGGGAATCACTAATAAGCCGGAGTTCTTTGAACGCAGATTTCTTGCCGGGACATATGGTACAATGCAATCGACAAGATAGGACGGAGCTAGACCGTGTAGTATTTTATACGTAAGTAGTAAAACCTTAAAGTCACTTCTTAAGTGCACAGGAAGCCAGTGCAGGTGAGCCAGTATAGGCGTAATATGATCAAACTTTCTTGTTCTTGTCAAAAGTCTAGCAGCCGCATTTTGTACCAACTGTAATTTTTTAATGCTAGACATAGGGAGACCCGAAAATAATACGTTACAGTAGTCGAGACGAGACGTAACGAACGCATGAATAATGATCTCAGCGTCGCTAGTGGATAAAATAGAACGAATTTTAGCGATATTACGGAGATGAAAGAAGGCCGTTTTAGTAACACTCTTAATGTGTGATTCAAACGAGAGAGTTGGGTCGAAGATAATACCCAGATTCTTTACTGATTCGCCTTGTGTAATTGTTTGGTTGTCAAATGTTAAGGTGGTATTATTAAATAAATGTCGGTGTTTAGCAGGACCGATAATCAGCATTTCCGTTTTCTTGGCGTTGAGTTGCAAGAAGTTAGCGGACATCCATTGTTTAATTTCATTAAGACACGCCTCCAGCTGACTACAATCCGGCGTGTTGGTCAGCTTTAGGGGCATGTAGAGTTGGGTGTCATCAGCATAACAATGAAAGCTAACACCGTATTTGCGTATGATGTCGCCTAGCGGCAGCATGTAGATACTAAAGAGTGCAGGGCCAAGAACCGAACCCTGAGGAACTCCGCACGTTACCTTAACATAGTCCGAGGTCACATTGTTATGGGAGACGCATTGCATCCTGTCAGTAAGATAAGAGTTAAACCACGACAAAGCTAAGTCTGACATACCAATACATGTTTTGATACGCTCTAATAAAATATTATGATCGACGGTATCGAAAGCAGCGCTAAGATCAAGAAGCAGCAACATAGATGACGCATCAGAATCCATCGTTAGCAGTAGATCATTAGTCATTTTTGCGAGGGCTGTCTCCGTAGAGTGATTTGCCCTGAAACCGGATTGAAAAGGTTCACAGAGATTGTTAGACACTAAGTGTTCATTTAGCTGCTGTGCGACAATTTTTTCGAGGATTTTCGAAATAAAGGGAAGGTGGGACACCGGTCGGTAGTTTACCATGAGGTCAGGATCAAGGTTAGGTCTTTTGAGCAGAGGATGAATAACCGCTTTCTTGAATGCTAGGGGAACAGTGCCAGAGGAAAGTGATAAGTTTATAATATTTAGCACTGATGGACCTAATAATACAAATAGCTCCTTGATAAGTTTCCCAGGAAGTGGGTCAAGTAAACATGTTGTTTGTTTTATCCCACTTACACGCTGTAATAGTTCCTCTAATGTTATTTCATCAAAAAGAGAGAGACTATTTTGTATTGCAGTATCCGTCGTAGATACAGTTGTATCTGTGTTCATAGAACCCAGTTGTAGCTGGGATGCGTTGTCTTTAATCTCCTTTCTAATGAGTTCAATTTTCTTATTAAAGAAATTCATAAAGTCATCTGCCGAGTGGGTGGAGCTATTGGGAGGAGTCCCTTGTTGGGTTAGCGATGCTACTGTACTAAACAAAAATTTAGGGTCGTTTTTGTTGAGGCGGATGAGATTTGAGTAATATTTAGCTTTAGCTAAGGTAAGCATGCGTTTATACGATATTAAACTATCACTCCATGCTTGATGGAAAACCTCAAGTTTAGTAGCGCGCCATTTGCGTTCCAGCTTTCTACATGATAATTTATGAGCTCTGGTTTCCTCTGTAAACCATGGGGTGCGCCTTTTAGGGGCCCTTTTTTGTTTTAGCGGTGCTATACTATCAATGGTTTTGCGCAGGGCATTGTCAAAGTTGTTAGTGAGGTTATCAATAGAGCCGACATAATTTGGGAATGGTGCCATTACCGAAGGCAGTAGGTCAGCAAGAGTCATCGTTGTGGCGGCATTAATGTTGCGGCTGCTATAGCAGTTATTATTATTATTAGTTTGTTGACAATGAGTCAGAACTTCGAATTTTATAAGGTAATGATCGGACATTACTTTAGTATACGGGAGTACCATAACTTTGGAGGTGGTGACACCCCTGACCAGCACTAGATCTATCGTATTGCCGTTGCGATGCGTAGGTTCATTTATTATTTGTGTAAGACCACAGCTATCAATTATAGTCTGGAGCGCCACGCACTGAGGGTCCGATGGGGTATTCATATGGATATTAAAGTCCCCCATTATGATTATATTGTCTGCGTGCGTCACTAGATCAGCAACGAACTCTGAGAATTCATTAATAAAGTCCGAGTAGGGCCCTGGGGGGCGGTAGATAACAGCCATATCGAGAGGCAGCGGTGCGACAGACCTCATAGTAAGCACCTCAAACGATTTGTATTTATTATTTAGGTTAGGGGTAAGGTTAAAGTTTTCATTGTATATTAGTGCGACCCCCCCACCCCTTTTAAGGGGACGGGCAATATGCGCATTCGTATAGTTAGGAGGAGATGCCTCATTTAGCGCAAAAAATTCGTCTGGTTTGAGCCAGGTTTCGCTAAGACCAATGACGTTAAGATTGTTGTCTCTAATGACCTCATTAACTAATAACGTTTTGGGAGACAATGATCTTATGTTTAAAAAGCCCATATTATAAGTATTGGGCTGTTTTGACGAGTTTTTGTTTAAATTATCCGTAGTAGAAATATTAATAATGTTGCGTTTATTATACGTAGTGCACTTTAAATAGTTTCGACCATATCTAGGAATTGATACGACGGGAATTTTCAGATTGTTTGCTTGATGCCTCGATCGACTGAACGCATCATGATTTGCCACCTCAGTAGAATGCATATCTACCCCGGACACATTCACAACAGAAAACACATTATGTGAGTTGTGTGTTATTCTAAGAAAATTGCTATGCGTACAGGAATTATCCAGCCTGGCGCTGGCTAGTTCTAGCTTAACTGACTCCTCACCCGGACTAGCAGGCTCTGTAATTGCCTGTGACCGGGCTTGCTCTAGTGTAGTTAGTCAAATGTGACTTAAACAGTAGTCTATATTCTTAGACAGGATGATGGCGCCTTCCTGGTTAGGGTGAAGGCCGTCCCTCATCAGCAAGCCTGGTTTGCCCCAGAAAGAGGGCCAATTATCAATAAACGTTAGTCCCTGTTGTCTACAGAAGCTAACCAGCCACTTGTTAAGCGAGACTAATCTGCTATATCTCTCATCATTGCCTCTCGCAGGCAGGGGGCCAGAGACAATTACTCGATGCCTGGACATCTTTCTAGCGAGATCACAAGTCCTGGCTATGTTTCTCTTTGTAATCTCTGACTGTCTCATTCTAGTGTCATTGGAGCCAACGTGTACAACTATATTCGCATAACTAGTGGTGCGATTAGCCTGTCGTACGTGTTTACTAGGCCTGTTGCGAGTTAGCTCCCTAAGATTAGCCTCTATGTCAGGTGCTCGGGCCCCCGGGATGCACTTAATTGTGGCTGGTTTGCTAAGCTTTATGTTTCGGGTGATGGAGTCCCCTATGACTAAGGTGTGGTGCCCGGTAGACTGGGGTGTAGGACTAGCTAAAGAGCTAAATCTATTATGCGTCTCAACCGGTACACCGTAGCTTGTAGGTCGCTTAGGACTGCTACAGGCTGGGCTAGTTAGCTCGCTACAGCTAACGCTAGCAGATGTGTCCGCAACATCTAAAGTTACGAGATTACTCTGCTCTAACTGGCGGACACGGCCCTCTAGCAGAGCCAGCCTCTCCGTGAGTAAGGTGCAAGACGCGCAGGAAGCCATACTCACGGTGTTTTCTGTCACCGAGTGAAGTTCCTGCTGTCTTCCGCGAAGTCCTGGTCACGGTGTGCAGGAGTAGACTCCTTCTGACCGGCGCCCGGCGACGCCTTTCTCCGCGCTAGCTTCGTTAGCTTAGCAGCTAGCTGCTAGCTAGCTGCGGGAGGGGTGGAGAGACAGAGATCGGGTGATTTGCAAGTTAAATAGTACTACTAAATATGTTGAGAAAGTAATAAAGAAAGCTGCAGAACAATTTAAAAGCACACAAATAGAACGATACTTAGCTTTTTCGAAACAGCGAGCAGTCAGCGAGCAGTCACGCACGGTGAACCGGAACCGGACTTAGATAACTTAGAATTTCATGGCTGCAACACGTGCCAAAGTAGTTGGGAAAGGGCATGTTCACCACTGTGTTACATGACCTTTCCTTTCAACAACACTCAGTAAACGTTTGGGAACTGAGGAGACACATTTTTAGAGCTTCTCAGGTGGAATTCTTTCCCATTCTTGCTTGATGTACAGCTTAAGTTGTTCAACAGTCCGGGGGTCTCCGTTGTGGTATTTTAGGCTTCATAATGCGCCACACATTTTCAATGGGAGACAGGTCTGGAATACAGGCAGGCCAGTCTAGTACCCGCACTCTTTTACTATGAAGCCACATTGATGTAACACGTGGCTTGGCATTGTCTTGCTGAAATAAGCAGGGGCGTCCATGGTTTTTTGATCAAAGTATTTCTGACTCAGAGATATAAATAGAAAACTTTTCAGTTATCAGAAAGGACAGGAATTAACACGGTGGGGGCGTTTGTATGTATATTCACCAAGATATTAAATACATAACTCGCACTGATCTTAACCACAACGACCTGGAATCTGTGTGGGCGGAAATCAAATTTAAAAACACCAAGACGGTACTAATAGGGACTGTTTACAGACCCCCTAATCAGAGTAATTTCTATGGGGCTCTGGAGGAGTGCTTGGCTGGGACGTACAACTTGGAGAAAATTATAACTGGGGATCTGAACACAGATATTCAACGCAGAGATGCGCCTGTCTTTATATCCTACAGCAAGTTTTGTAATCTGCACGGTCTTTCCCAGCTAATAGCGCTACCTACAAGGGTGTGTGATTCCACCCAATCAACCATAGATCTCATTCTCACTTTAGACCGGCCTAAAATAAAAAATAGTGGGGTCATGATCTGTGGTCTTAGCGACCACTATCTAACCTTCTGCATCCGCAAAATAGCTAAACCCAAAGCCAATGGCCACATAACGGCCCAATCCAGATCCCTTAAAAATACTCCAGTGATCATTTCAATTTAAAATTAGATGAGTGGGACTGGTCCCCTGTGCTCGCGAGCAACCTGGTCGATGTTGCTTGGGATCGCTTCAAAACAGTGTTCCTAAAGATACTAAATGACATGGCTCCCGTGAAAACAGTCAGGATCAAAGCCCGCTCGGAACCATGGATGAATCCGGACCTATTAGCTGCCATAAAAGACAGAGACAGAAAATACTCAAAATACCAAAAGTGTAAAACAGAAGTAGATAAACAACCCAATAATATCAACCTCAAATCACTCCTTTCAACTCTCAAAAAGCAATGCAATAAATTAAGAAATAAGTCAACCAACCTGACTAAATCCTTAAAAAAAAATTACATTAACGACAAAATAGAGGAAAACACAAATAAGCCACGTGAGCTCTGGAAAATTCTCAACAACCAGCTTCCTGGTTGCAGCCAGAAACTTAAAACCAGACTCACCAACATCAGCATCAAGGAGGGTGACTCCCTCATTACAGACAAAATGGAGGTAGCAAGCAGACTTAACGCCTTTTTCACCAGCATAGCCGTAACTCTTGTCAACAAGCTGTCCCACCACTCTGGTCCCTTTGGTGTAGAACACATTGAAGCCTTCTACGGAAAGCTGGGAGTATCCACCAATGATTTCAAATTAGAAATGGTCACAGCTGATGAGGTGTTTAAAAAACTTGAGCGCGCTCCACCCAAACAAGGCCACCGGCCTTGACAATATCCCCTCCAGATTCCTCAGGGACTCTGCCTCCATCATTGCCCCGATCATCACGCACATAATAAACCTATCAATTACACAAGGCCAAGTACCAAAAGATTTTAAGATAGCAAGAGTAACTCCCCTCTTTAAAAAAGGAAGCAAATTGGAACCTGGCAACTACCGACATGTTTCTATTCTGAGTTCCATTTCGAAAGTAATGGAGAAAATAGTTTATGAACAGGTCGATAGTTACCTTGCCACTATAAACTCATGTACAAATTCCAATCCGGCTTCAGAACTAACCACTCCACTGACACATGCCTTCTCTATCTGACCGACCACATCAAACATGAGGTGGACGCGGGCAAATACTGCGGCATGGTCATGCTGGACCTTCAGAAGGCCTATGACACCGTTAACCACGGTGTACTGTTGGATAAGCTCAGAGCAATCGGATTTAACAAAACCTCATCAAGCTGGATCCAATCTTACTTGGAGGGGAGGGAGCAGGTGGTAGAGGTGAACGGCACCGTGTCCCCCCCCCCCTCTCAGTGAGCTGCGAAGTCCCCCAAGGCAGTGTATTGGGGCCTTTACTGTTCCTAATATACATAAACGACTTGTCATCGGCATGCGACTGTGAATTGTTCTTGTTTGCGGATGACTCGGCCTTGCTGGTATCAGACAAGGACAAGTCACAGGTGGAGAAAATCCTCAGTGCTGAACTCTGTAGAACATGCACCTGGCTCGCTGACAACAAGCTATCCATACACTTGGGTAAAACGGAATCCATCCTATTTGGGTCCCACATCAACCTTAAGAAAGTCAATGACTTCACTACAAAAGTGGATGACATTGTTATCACCAGCAAAGATGAGGTCACCTACCTAGGTTCCATTCTAGAGGCTAATCTTTCCTGTGATAAAATGGCAACCAAGGTAATCAAAAAGGTCAACCAACGAACAAGATTGGTAGAGTGGCCGTGCCAGCAATCGGAGGGTTGCCGGTTACTGGGGTTCAATCCCCACCTTCTACCATCCTAGTCACGTCTGTTGTGTCCTTGGGCAAGACACTTGCTTCCTGATGGCTGCTGGTTAGCACCTTGCAAGGCAGCTCCCGCCATCAGTGTGTGAATGTGTGTGTGAATGGGTGAATGTGAAAATACTGTCAAAGCGCTTTGAGTACCTTGAAGGTAGAAAAGCGCTATACAAGTATAACCCATGTATCATTATTTATTTACTTGCTGTCCATATCCTACCAAGTCAGACCTACACTGTTCCAATATCCATTTCTTGTCATGTGTGTGTAATCATATTTTGTTTTAAGTCATGTTTTGTTTAGTTTCTGGCTTTTCACTCCCTTGTCTTGTTTGCATGATTACCCATTAGTTTCACCTGTTCCACGTTTGGACTCATTGTGCACTCTTGTTTGTCACCATAGCAACCATTAGTTTTCACCTGTCACGTCACGCACCTGTTTCACGTTTTGAGTCACGCACCTGTTTTCGTTAATCATGTCTGTGTTATTTAAGCTTTTCATTTTCTGTTGTTCGTCCTGGAGTCATAGCCTTTCTCACCCTGCTGTCCTCGCGTTTCAAGCCCTGTTCACGATCCCATGCCACAGTAAGTTTGTTTATTAAGCCACAGTTAGTGTTTTGTTTAATTGTTCATAGTTTCTGCCAATGTGCAAGTTTTGTGTTTTATAGTCTAGTTTTGTACCTCCGCCCCTGTGCGCGCTTTTTGTTTGATCCTTTCTTTGTAGTTATAGTGTTAAATAAATCATGTACCCACCTTCAAGCCATGTCCGATCCAAATTCTCTTGCATCTTGGGAAAACAAAAACTCCACAGTCCAAGTCATGACATTATGACTCCAGCAAATCGCTTTCCCGCAAAGAATTTGGTCGAAGAAGGAAGTTGGGAGTCGTTAGGAGCCATGGCGGAGTGAGACCTGACGTGGGGGCCAAATGGGAAGCTTATTCCTATTAGCTCCATTTGGTCCGAGGACGAGGCTGCGTCACCGCAATCCCGGAAGCGCCGCTCCAGACCGAGGACGTCAGGGAAGGCGAGCAGACCGCACGCAGCGCTCCCGCAGGCTCCTCCCACTCCGGGCGGAAGCAGGCTGCTGCCAGCTCCGCAGCTCCAAAATGACGTCACAGACCAGGATTGTTTTTTCAACTCTTTTTCTTTTGATCACTCACCTCCAGCAAAAGACTCCAATCCCATGACCATGATTCAACACTACCAAAATATGATTTTGAACATTAGATCCTGTCAAGACAAGCCACCCAAATTTCATGCCCCGCCCCCCAGGACTCAAGTCACGCCCAAGTCACAAAAAAATTTTTTTTCACCCACAAAAACACAGGTACAAAAAAGACAATTTGGACAATTTAATGGGGAAGTTTCTGCCCTCCTCCGCCCACCCCTACAGAGAGTTCCAGACCGCAGAGAGCGCGTCTGGTATCCGCCCCTTGAGGGGGGGGCTGGGGTCGGGAGCTGTGTAGGTGGGGTGACTCTGCATCACCATGTCAATCCACAGCCTCCAGCACGACCGCCCTCACCAGTCTTCCGACCCGTCAAGCCACAGCCTCCAGCACGACCGCCCTCACCAGTCTTCCGACCCGTCAAGCCACAGCCTCCAGCACGACCGCCCTCACCAGTCTTCCGCCATGCCAAGCCGCAACCCCCAGCTAGGCCACCTCCACCTGCACCAGTAGCAGCACCACGGCTAGCACCACAGCTAGCTGCTCCAAGGCTAGCACCTGTCGCCGCACCAAGGCTAGCACCTGTCGCCGCACCAAGGCTAGCACCTGTCGCCGCACCAAGGCTAGCACCTGTCGCCGCACCAAGGCTAGCACCTGTCGCCGCACCAAGGCTAGCACCAGCTCCATGCCAAGTCCAAGACCCTCCACGCCAAGTCCAAGACCAAGACCCTCCACGCCAAGTCCAAGACCAAGACCCTCCACGCCAAGTCCAAGACCCTCCACGCCAAGTCCAAGACCAAGACCCTCCACGCCAAGACCAAGACCAAGACCCTCCACGCCAAGTCCAAGACCAAGACCCTCCACGCCAAGTCCAAGACCAAGACCCTCCACGCCAAGACCAAGACCAAGACCCTCCACGCCAAGACCAAGACCAAGACCCTCCACGCCAAGACCAAGACCCTCCACGCCAAGACCAAGACCCTCCACGCCAAGACCAAGACCCGCCACGCCAAGACCAAGACCCGCCACGCCAAGACCAAGACCCACGCCTAGGCCAAGACCAAGACCCACGCCTAGGCCAAGACCAAGACGCGCCACCTAACTCTGCCCCGGTGGATACGGGGACACGTGGTCTGGCGACCCACCGCCATGTCCCCCTCCCGCCCTCCCATGACTCTTGTTAATTTTTTTATGGACATCTGGTATCTGTCCTTAAAGGGAGGGGCTCTGTCATGTCTGTGTAATCATATTTTGTTTTAAGTCATGTTTTGTTTAGTTTCTGGCTTTTCACTCCCTTGTCTTGTTTGCATGATTACCCATTAGTTTCACCTGTTCCACATTTGGACTCATTGTGCACTCTTGTTTGTCACCATAGCAACCATTAGTTTTCACCTGTCACGTCACGCACCTGTTTCACGTTTTGAGTCACGCACCTGTTTTCGTTAATCATGTCTGTGTTATTTAAGCTTTTCATTTTCTGTTGTTCGTCCTGGAGTCATAGCCTTTCTCACCCTGCTATCCTTGCGTTTCAAGCCCTGTTCACGATCCCATGCCACAGTAAGTTTGTTTATTAAGCCACAGTTAGTGTTTTGTTTAATTGTTCATAGTTTCTGCCAATGTGCAAGTTTTGTGTTTTATAGTCTAGTTTTGTACCTCCGCCCCTGTGCGCGCTTTTTGTTTGATCCTTTCTTTGTAGTTATAGTGTTAAATAAATCATGTACCCACCTTCAAGCCATGTCCGATCCAAATTCTCTTGCATCTTGGGAAAACAAAAACTCCACAGTCCAAGTCATGACATTTCTCTGTTCTCAATTGTTGATGACTGATGATAACAACCAGACCTACCCCCTACCCCCCTCCCCCCCCACACCCCAGATTGTAAATAATGTAAATAATTCAATGTGATTATCTTGTGTGATGACTGTATTATGATGATAGTATATATCTGATAGTATATATCTGTTATAAATTCCCTCTGTCAGTGATTAAGATAGAAGATAAAGTTCCCTAGTTAATGTTAATTGTTGAATATAATTGACTATATTATTGCTCACGTAAACAAGTTACTAATGTAGTCATGCACCTTTAAGTTGAGTTTTTTTTGAGTCAGGCAGTTTACCGGGCAGCTATGTTTACCTCTCGGGGTCCTTCGGGCAATGTGTTGAACAGTGCGTATGTTGGAGTGTGTTTAGCTGCTGCTGCTACAAAGTCACATATAAAGAAGTTGAAACGTAAAACGGTGTCCTTATTCCCTAACCGGAGTACGCTCACGGGTGAAGAGTCCCAGCACAACAACAACATCAATTTATCCATATAGTTCTTCAATATTGGTCCTTCGAGCCGGATTGCTTCACTCGCGACGGAGAAATGGACACCGCGCTAACAACCGCGGCAGACGGCGGCGCACTCGGAGCAAGACAGCGACAGCTTCCAACTCGTCTAGAAAGCTACCAGGTTAGCCTTCCACAGTCCCTCATTCCTCACGGTGCCCGCGCGCAGGACCGAGGAGAGAGCGTCGGCGCCCAGCGGCTGCAGTCACTCAGCCTACAGACCGAGTCTGTGTGTATGGAGGATCAGCCGCACGGAGCGCACGCTAACCCCGATCGTCCATTATCGCCGGGAGCGGCCGACAAGGTGAGCGAGTGGAACATGGCGATACATGCTAGAGACTTGCCCAGCCAGCTAACATGCCATATGAGCCATCCATCGGCGGCACACGCGGGGCGGAGCTATCAAAGCAGGCAGGGTTCTCCTGTTCTGCGGCCACCAGCTATTCTCAATATGAGCGTCCCAACATATCAATCACCCTGGCTAAGCTGTCCAGGAGTTCACAGCACCCCTCTGTCACAGCCATCCAGCCTCCATCTTGGATCATCTAGGCTGCTTCAGCATGAGCCACACCTGTCTACACTGCCACATACCACCTCTACACCACTAAAGCTTCAAGCAGCGATGACTCCTACACCAGGTAGTAGACAGGAGAACTACACACTGACGCAGTCTCTGCCTTCAACTGTGACATCTGCATGGGCACCGTCTCCCCTCACTACGCTGAACGTTTCTATGCTGCAGCCTACACCTCAAGCTTCACAAGCAGTGAGTTATGCCAGCCCACAGACATCAGTTACATCAGGCTACCCGTCTAACCAGCCTACCACAGTAATGATTAACAATGTACAGGAAAGAGTGCCACCAGCTGCACAACTGCAATACCTGCCCATGCAGAAAACACCAGTAAATCTAGCACCAGTGCAGCAATACACCCCACTCCCGTCCGCACAGCCAGTGTGGCAATACACCCCACTCCCGTCTGCACAGCCCGTGCAGCAACACGCTCCACTGTTTGCACAACCAGCCTATCAACTCCCCCAGATAGCAACAGCGCCATGTTCTGCACCACAGCTACCTGTTGCGGCTGGCACTCAGCCAGTTATCAATCCATCGCCCTACAGCGCTGCCACTCCCCTGGGGACTGTCTATCATCCTCCATCAACCATCGCTACACAGCCATTATACCAGTCACCACTGCCACCGCAAAACCAACAGCTGCAACTCTACCAGCCTGTGTCTCCGCCGTCAACTCAGCCAGCATATCAACTGGTGTCTCCCCCTGCTGGTTTCACTCTGCAACAGCCCCCATCAGCTCAACAGGTTCAGTACAGCCCCCAGTCTCAGTATACACCACTGCAGGTACCGTACACTACCCAGTCCCCCAGACAGCCTGTTCCAATACCTGAACTACCTAAGTTGGTGCATGACAGTGAGAGAGAGTTTGCTGACTTAAAAATGGCGTTAGATCACCTGCTCAATCCACACACTGAACTTTCTGAACATTACAAATACCGTGTGCTTATGGAACACTTGGTCCTGGATGAAGCCAAGCTAATAGCTCAGTCACATAGACATTATGTACAGCCCTACACTGCCGCCATGCAGGCTTTGCAGAGACAGTACGGGCAACCACATCAGTTGGCACAAAGTGAGATTGCAGACATCCTGAACTCTCCTGATCTCAAATCAGGAGACCCTAAATCTTTCCAGAGCTTCGCCCTCAACGTTGACTTGCTGGTGGGAATGCTAACCTCATTGGAAGGGCCTAATGGGATGGAAGTGATGTCTACTGGCCATGTTGACCGGCTACTTAGCAAACTCCCTAGACACATGAGAGACAACTTTGTGGAGCATCTGCAGGTTCAGGGGCGCCTTAGCACCAGCAGCCTAAATCCATACAACCTCAGAGACCTCGCAGAGTGGCTCAAGGTGAAGGCAGAAGCTCAGAGACTGTCCGCAAAAATGGCACAGCGCCATCGAGCTGAAGGAGCACAGCCTGCCAATCGAGACAGACCTGTCCCTACTCCCCGGCCTCGGACTCGGCCTGTTTCTGTGTATCACGGTGCAGACCAGCCCAAATCAGCCGAGACGACTCGGCCAGCAGCTAAGCAACAAAAGTTTAAAAGGATGTGTCTCTTCTGCAAGAGTACAGAGCACTACTTGTCGCAGTGTCCAGATATTATTCAACGCTCAACACAGGAAATCGAGAAGTGGATAACAGGCGGAAAGCGCTGTCGTAACTGTGGCCGTACTAACCACGATGAAGAGAGCTGCACGTTAAAGAAACCTTGCAGTGAGTGTCAGGAGATCCACCTGAGAGTGCTGCATGACATCACCAGGCCGGGCCCCCAAATCTTCCTCATCACACCCAAAGACTGCACCTCAGCGGCTAACTCAATGCAGGGAGGGAAAGTATACCTCAAGGTGGTGCCAATCATCATCAGTCATGGGACCAGATCACTGCAGACCTATGCAATCCTCGATGATGGAGCTGAACGCACTATAATACTCCCGGCTGCAGTTCGAGACCTGAAGCTCAGAGGCAGAGCAGAGTCCCTCACCCTGCGGACTGTTCGTCAGGATGTGGTTCACCTCACTGGAGCATCAGTCGACTTTCATGTAGCTTCCCCAGCATCACCATCACAGCAGCATTTGGTTGAGAGGGCCTACACAGCAGGTCGACTTACCCTGACAGAGCAATCTTATCCAATAGCAGCGCTCCAGAGACGCTACCGCCACCTGAGAGGATTACAACTGCAGAGCTTTAATAAGGTGCAACCACTGCTGCTCCTTGGTGCAGATTACACTCACCTGATCACTGCTACGGAACCTGTGAGGTTTGGCCCAAAGGGAGGACCCGTGGCTATCCATACAGCACTCGGCTGGACACTCCAAGGCCCAGATGGTTCACAGTCCCCCGCTGCATCATGCTACTACACCGCCTTCAAGCCTACACCAGATGACATCTACCAACAAGTCGAACGCCTCTGGCAGCTTGATGTGCTCCCATTCCGTAGCGAGCGGCTAGCAGTGCGGTCTCGCCTGGACCAGGAAGCGGTGAGCGTCTTGGAAGCACGCACTAAGAGAGTGAAGGTTGGTGACACACTTCGCTACACTACACCCCTGCTCCGGGTAAAAGGCGCACCACCACTAAAAGCAGATGTTGAAGCAGTGATGCCAAAGCTACGCAGCACAGAGAGACGACTGCTTAAAGACACTGTCAAAGCTCAAATATACGAAGCAGAGATCCAGAAGCTTATAGATGGTGGGTGTGTCACAAAGCTCCAGGAGGGAGAGGGAAACCGCTCCAGTGAGTCATGGTTCATACCTCATCACCTCGTCCATCACAATGGCAAACATCGCCTTGTCTTTGTCTGCTCCTTTAATCATGGTGGTTTCTCTCTCAACGAGCAGCTTCTCCCAGGTCCAACCCTCGGCCCATCTCTCATCGGGGTCCTCCTGCGGTTCCGCCAGCACGCTGTCGCCATCAGTGGAGATATCCGAGCCATGTTCCACCAAGTTCGGCTTCTACCGGAGGACCAGCCGTTGCTGAGGTTTGTTTGGAGAAACCTGCAAAGGCAGAAACAGCCTGACGTATACCAATGGCAGGTGTTGCCATTTGGTACCACGAGCAGCCCGTGTTGTGCAACATTTGCTCTGCAAAAACATGTTAAAGAATGTGCTGCAGGAAATGAAGACGTCCTGCAGTCCATCGAACAGTCTTTCTACGTGGACAACTGTCTGCAGAGCCTGTCAACGACTGAGTCAGCCAAGCTCCTGGTGGACAAGATGCGACAATGTCTGGCCTCAGGAGGATTTGAGATTCGACAGTGGGCAAGTAACTTCTCATGTGTTGTCTCCCACTTGCCTTCCAGTGCCCAATCTGAAAGTACAGAGCTGTGGCTGGCCGAGAAGAGCAACGATCCACAGGAGCCGGCCCTTGGTCTGCGGTGGTATTGTCCATCTGATCGGCTCGGTTTCAAGCCAAAGCCTCCAGAGAGTGAGACCCCTACTATGCGGTACATCTATAAGGTACTCGCCCGCCAGTATGATCCGATCGGGATCATTATCCCGTACACTACACGGGCCAAGATTCTTGTCCAGAGACTGTGGGCAAAGAAGAGGAGCTGGGACGACCCGAATCTCCCTCCTGACATCCTCCAGGCCTGGTCCAGCTGGGAGAGAGAACTCCCCGAGCTGGCCAACATCTCCCTCCCTCGAACCTATGCACCATTGGAGCTTGCTACTGACACCACAGAGTACACTCTCCACGTCTTCTGTGACTCCTCTGAGCAAGCCTACGGGTCAGTGGCATATCTCACCACAAGAACTAATGACACTGTCTATGTCTCATTTGTGATGGCAAGGTCTAGAGTGGCCCCAAAACGCCAGCAGTCAATGCCACGGTTGGAGCTCTGTGCCGCGCTGACAGGAGCCCAGCTGTCCTCCCTCCTTCACAAAGAGCTCACCTTGTGTATTGCCCAGACCTTCTTATGGACTGACTCCACAACAGTTCTCACCTGGCTGACATCTCAGTCGTGCAGGTTCAAGGTTTTTGTGGGAACAAGGGTTTCTGAGATCCAGGAGCTGACTGCCTCACACACCTGGAGGTATGTGGATACAGCTAACAATCCGGCCGACGATCTCACCCGTGGCAAGACGTTAGCTGAGCTGGCTGCGCCAAATCGTTGGATCCAGGGACCAGCATTCCTTCGCCGTCCACCGGATGAATAGCCATCATGTCCTAGCATCACAGAGCCAGAGGACCGTGGTGAGTTAAAACACAGTGTTTTTTGTGCTCTCACACAGACCAGCCCACCATCCAAGATACCAGATCTCACCCGATTCAGCAGCTGGAGAGAGTTGGTCAAGGCTACGCAACAGTCTCTTCATGGGGCGGCAGCTGACCCTGCTTCACCTCTGTGTGACCTAAGAGATGCTGAAGTCTACCTGCTCAAAACCAGCCAAGCAGACGGCTTCTCTGAAGAAATCAGATGCCTCAGAGCCGGCAAGCCTGTACCACCCAGCAGCAGGCTGAGTACGCTCGCCCCAGAATTAGACCCTACATTGGGTCTTATACGGGTTGGAGGACGCCTGCGCCGTTTAGACAGCTCTAGCCCCACTGACATTCACCCAATACTGTTGGATCCCCGTCATGCAGTCACCACACTCCTCATTAAAGAGATGGATGCTCAGCTACACCACCCTGGACCTGATAGGGTGTTTGCAGAGATGAGGCGCTACTACTGGGTTCTGCGAGGAAGGAAGGCTATCAAGAAGTATCAGAGAGCTTGCACTGGTTGCATGAAGTGGAGAGGGAAGCCAGTGGTGCCGAGGATGGCAGACCTGCCCTCAGCCCGTCTGCGGCTGCTCAAACCTCCATTCTTCTCAACAGGCGTGGACTGCTTTGGGCCGTACATGGTCAAGGCTGGGAGGCGAAGTGAAAAGCGCTGGGGGATCATTTTCAAATGTCTCACGACGAGATGTATACATCTGGATCTACTCACCAGCCTCGACACAGATGCTTTCCTCCTCGCACTGAGACGGTTCATCGCACGGAGAGGCACTCCCTTTGAGGTCCTCTCTGACCAAGGGACTAACTTCCGAGGGGGAGATAAGGAGCTGAAGGAGGCATTTGCAGCAATGGAGTCACAGTTGCAGGAGCGGCTTGCAGAAAAACAGATTAAGTTTCGTCTTAACCCGCCAGCATCTCCCCACTTTGGTGGTGTCTGGGAGCGTGAGATCCAATCAGTCAAGAAATCCCTACAAGTGGTCATAGGTGCACAAGTGCTCCAAGCAGAGGTTCTGCTCACACTCCTCATCGAAGTGGAAGGCATCCTCAATGCCAAGCCTTTAGGATACGTATCCTCGGATGTGGCTGATCCAGACCCAGTGACGCCCAGCATGTTGTTGATGGGGCGGCAGGATGCCTCTCTTCCACAAGTTACCTATGCCCCTGACACCCTCACCAGGAGGCGCTGGCGTCATTGCCAGATGATGGCCGACCACTTCTGGACACAGTTTATCAGGAACTACTTGCCCTCTCTTCAAACCCGCCAGAGATGGCGCCAACACACAGATCATCTCCCCCTGGACACAGTTGTGATGATTGTTGATCCTCAGCTTCCACGTGCTCACTGGCCAATGGGGAGGGTGGTAAAGTTGAATGCAAGTGATGATGGATGTATACGGACTGCTGAAGTCAAAGTTGGCAAGAAGACTTACCTGAGACCAGTTGCTCGGCTGGTCCAGCTGTCAGCTCTTCCTGAAGATAATCCTGGTTAAAGGATTGCTGTGGGAATTTATGTTTGTTTCAAAATTGCCATGCTATTTAGGGGGCGGCTGTTATAAATTCCCTCTGTCAGTGATTAAGATAGAAGATAAAGTTCCCTAGTTAATGTTAATTGTTGAATATAATTGACTATATTATTGCTCACGTAAACAAGTTACTAATGTAGTCATGCACCTTTAAGTTGAGTTTTTTTTGAGTCAGGCAGTTTACCGGGCAGCTATGTTTACCTCTCGGGGTCCTTCGGGCAATGTGTTGAACAGTGCGTATGTTGGAGTGTGTTTAGCTGCTGCTGCTACAAAGTCACATATAAAGAAGTTGAAACGTAAAACGGTGTCCTTATTCCCTAACCGGAGTACGCTCACGGGTGAAGAGTCCCAGCACAACAACAACATCAATTTATCCATATAGTTCTTCAATAATATCTGTATCATGAATCAATTTAA
This sequence comes from Nerophis lumbriciformis, assembly GCF_033978685.3. NCBI lineage: Eukaryota > Metazoa > Chordata > Actinopteri > Syngnathiformes > Syngnathidae > Nerophis > Nerophis lumbriciformis. The sequence goes on along the minus strand of NC_084553.2, from coordinate 18,444,291 downwards.
GTGGACCCCGACTTAAACAAGTTGAAAAACGTATTCATGTGTTACCATTTAGTGGTCAATTGTACGGATTATGTACTTCACTGTGCAACCTACTAATAAAAGTCTCAATCAATCAATCAATCAATGGCAACATATGTTGCTCCAAAACCTGTATGTACCTTTCAGCATTAATGGCGCCTTCACGGCGTGGCGCAGTGGAAGAGTGGCCGTGCGCAACCCGAGGGTCCCTGGTTCAATCCCCACCTAGTACCAACCTCGTCATGTCCGTTGTGTCCTGAGCAAGACACTTCACCCTTGCTCCTGATGGGTGCTGGTTAGCGCCTTGCATGGCAGCTCCCTCCATCAGTGTGCGAATGTGTGTGTGAATGTGTGTGTGAATGGGTAAATGTGGAAGTAGTGTCAAAGCGCTTTGAGTACCTTGAAGGTAGAAAAGCGCTATACAAGTACAACCCATTTATTTATGTGTAAGTTACCCATGTCTTGGGCACTAATACACCCCCATACCATCACAGATGCTGTCTTTTCAACTTTGCGCCTATAACAATCCGGATGGTTCTTTTCCTCTTTGGTCCGGAAGACACGACGTCCACAGCTTCCAAAAACAATTTGAAATGTGGACTCGTCAGACCACAGAACACTTTTCCACTTTGTATCAGTCCATCTTAGATGAGCTCAGGCCCAGCGAAGCTGACGGCGTTTCTGGGTGTTGTTGATAAACGGTTTTCGCCTTGCATAGGAGAGTTTTAACTTGCACTTACAGATGTAGCGACCAACTGTTGTTACTGACAGTGGGTTTCTGAAGTGTTGCTGAGCCCATGTGGTGATATCCTTTACACACTGATGTCGCTTGTTGATGCAGTACAGCCTGAGGGATCGAAGGTCACAGGCTTAGCTGCTTACGTGCAGTGATTTCTCCAGATTCTCTGAACCCTTTGATGATATTACGGACCGTAGATGGTGAAATCCCTAAATTCCTTGCAATAGCTGGTTGTTGAGAAAGGTTTTTCTTAAACTGTTCAACAATTTGCTCACGCATTTGTTGACAAAGTGGTGACCCTCGCCCCATCCTTATTTGTGAATGACTGAGCATTTCATGGAATCTACTTTTATACCCAATCATGGCACCCACCTGTTCCCAATTAGCCTGTTCACCTGTGGGATGTTCCAAAAAAAGTGTTTGATGAGCATTCCTCAACTTTATCAGTATGTATTGCCACCTTTCCCAACTTCTTTGTCACGTGTTGCTGGCATCAAATTCCAAAGTTAATGATTATTTGCAAAAAAAAAAAAGTTTATCAGTTTGAACATCAAATATGTTGTCTTTGTAGCATATTCAACTGAATATGGGTTGAAAATGATTTGCAAATCATTGTATTCCGTTTATATTTACACCTAACACAATTTCCCAACTCATATGGAAACGGGGTTTGTATTTACGAAGGAGTTTGAAGCCAGACTCAAAGCAGGGGACCTAAGCTGCTTACTACTCTGATTTGTGGGGGGAAAAGGAGGCAGCACACAAATGGAATGAAGGTAAATAACATCAAATATTAGCTATTTACTTTATTATGTGTTGTAAAAGCAGTCAGTGACACTCTATTTGTGTAGTTATTAGCCTCAACCCGAGTGAACAGAATTCTCATGCTAACAAGCTAACGCTAAAGTCAATGCATTTGTGTTGTTGGTGTGAGATAAACCCTGACATTTACTATTTATGAAATGGACCAAAAAGAATGGCCTGAGCCTCACAATTGTTGGACAAAAGTGTGACTTTTTATAAACAATTTGGTATTCTTTATTTTCTAAACCACGTCATTTATATATGATTGCTTTGTATTTAATTTACTTACTTTTTAGAAAAATAACTCTGATCCAATATTGTCTGTGTATTTACATGGTATCAGTGTAGAAATATAGGAAACCACTCTTCCATACGTCATCAGACTGATTTGCGTAAACGACCCTGAACTGTGAAATACGGTGGAAACACAAACCCCACACTTCTACAGAAACCTAAAGATCCAGGAACCAGAGGTTCCAGGAACCAACTGGTGGAAAAGGACCTAATCTCTCCACTAGCGTCTCTTTGAAGCACACACCCACACGTGGCGCACAGACGGCCCCTTTTCCCTCATCTCTTTGCAGAGTCTCTCTCTCTCTCTCTCTCTCTCTCTCTCTCTCTCTCTCTCTGTCTCTCTCTCTCTCTGTCACTAACTTACTTGCTTATGGCAGTCCATCGTAGTCGATGATGACTTCATAACTCCCGGGGGGAAAGGGGGTATTTAGCGCGGAAAGGGGGTATTTAGCGCTTGATGCGCTTGTGCCACCTCATGTGGCTGTGAAGACCAATTGCTTATCCACACATTTTTCCACACGTGGGGCAGGTGTGGGTTGAACCTGGTTGGGTAGTTCTTGCAGCCCGCTCATGCCCTTGTCTGCGTTTCTCTGCGCGTCGCTTGGTTGTCTTCTCCTCCAGATGGGAGACACCTGAGAGGCAGGAGGAGCGCCAGAGGTCTCGGTCTGCAGCAATACCTTCCAGGTTTGAAGGGGGAATGTTGCAATTCTTGAGGAGCACCTACAAGTGGTCCTTAAAGCGCTTAAGTTGCCCTCCCGCAGACCTCTGGCCGAATTGGAGTTGGCCGTAGAGGACCTGTTGTGGAATACGGGCTACAGGCATGTGGATCATATGACCTAGCACGCGGAGTTGTCTGCGTGCCAAAAGCACCTCTACGCTGGATGAGTTGGTACGCTCCAGTGACGTGCGGTGAGGTTGATGGCTGGTGAGGCACTGACTTCATCACAGTCAGATTTACAAACATATGAACCGTAAAGAGTATCTTATTCACCATTTGATTGGCAGAAGTTAACGGGTTATGTTTAAAAGCTCATACCAGCATTCTTCCCTGCTTGGCACTCAGCATCAAGGGTTGGAATTGGGGGTTAAATCACCAAAAATTATTCCCGGGTGCGGCGCCGCTGCTGCCCACTGCTCCCCTCACCTCCCAGGGGGTGATCAAGAGATGGGTCAAATGCAGAGGAAACATTTCATTACACCTAGTGTGTGTGTGACAATCATTGGTACTTTAACTTAACTTTAACTTTACACATACAAACTGTAGCACACAAAAAAGCACATTTAATGAAAAAAACGTTATTATGGTCTTACCTTTACTTATAAATTAAGTCCATTTGCCGCTGTTGTGCTGGATTAATGAACCCCCTGACGGGTGTGTTATATCAACTAAAGCCCTCACTTAAACTTTCCACGTGCAAGATTGAATCTATTTAAAAAAGTGTAACCGAGGGTTTATAAATGTCGCCTATACTGTATGAAACTACAAAATAACAAACACGGAGGCTCCAGTTACACTAGGACCACTTTATTTACCTTCTTTCAAAAACCTCCGCTCCACTACAACATGTCATCACTTCCGCTCTTGGCGCCTTCAAAATAAGAGCTCAAGGCATATACTGTATAACAGCGCATAACAGGAACTTAACATCACAAAGAGGAAAGCCCATAAACATAGGTTACAAAAGTTATTTAATAAGAAGCCAAAAAGTGCAAAAACAATAATGTTCGTGTTGGAGGAGTTGTGAATTAGATACACCTGCAGTCTGCAGGTGTACCTAATGTTGTGGCCCTGCAGTCATTCACAACTCCTCCAACACGAACATTATTTTTTTTACACTTTTTGGCTTCTTATGAAATAACTTTTTTAAATAGATTCAATCTTGCACGTGGAAAGTTTAAGTGTGGGCTTTAGTTGATATAACAATTCTACGGCGGGGGTGCAGGAGGCGGGGTTACTGGAGCCTCAGCCAGTGCGTCTTTTTCAGCCGTTTTATGATCGCTCAGCACAAGAAATACGTTACACACATACAGTTGTTGACAAAATACACTGTACATTATATACCTAAGCTAACTAAACTATGGAAATGTATAATATAATTCATATAGCAATACAGTCTCACTGCACAGCAGGCCAGCAGTTAGCCGAGTCCGGAATCCATGTTGAGGCACTAAGTGACGTGCCTCAACTGGCTGCTGTTCACCGCACCGTCTCTTCTCAGTATTTGAACGGCAAATGTGAAAATTCAGCGATTTTGAATAAAAATAATCTAAAACTGGTGAAGTTAAATGGAAAATAACTTTATAGTATAATCACTGGATACATATAATAATTTAATTAATTTTTTTTCTTTTTACATTTTTTTTTCTTTCCATGATGGCAGGTGAGGCGGGGCCTCACCTGCCTCTTGTGACTGCACGTCACTGGTACGCTCGTAGAGCTCTGCGTCGGTCATGTGGTGCTTCCATGTGATGCCCAGGATCCTTCTGAGGCAGCGGATGTGAAAGGCCTCCAGCGATTTGATGTGTCGCCGTTCTGGTTCAGAGCCACACAGTAGTGTGGACACACATACTGCTTGGTATACTGCTGCCCTGGTTGCTGTCTTCAGGTTCTTATTGATGAAGACCCGGGATCTTAGGTGACCAAATGCGGTGGAGGCTCGATTGATGCGGGCTTGGATGTCTGCGTCAACATTACAGCTGTCAGAGAGGATACTGCCGAGGTCTTTGAAATGTGGTACCGTTTGCAGAGGGGTATTGTCCATGTAGAAGACCAGTGTTGGAGTATGTGCAGAGCTTGGCTGGTGGACAATTTGTATCTTCTTGATGTTGATCTGAAGACCAACAGCTCTGTAGGTGGCAGCTACCACATTGAGGGTATTCTAAAGGGAGTCGGGGGTGAGGGCAATCATCGTGCAGTCATCGGCATACTGCAGTTCACAGACCTGAAGGGCAGTAGTCTTGGTGGTTGCCTGGAGGCTCCGGATGTTAAATAGGTTGTGATCCAGGCGGAAACTAATGCCGACTCTATCCGTGTTCTTCAGATGCTTATGGGAAATGATGGTGACTGGGGTAAGGAATATGTTGAAAATAACCGGGGCTAAGACGCATCCTTGTTTCACTCCAATCTTGACATCGAAATGGTCGGACAGTTGTCCACCAATTCGAACCACCTGGGCCTGTCCGTTGTGCTACGGTCCTTATGGAATCCAGACTGGGTTTCTAGCAAGATGTTCTCAGAAATGTGCACAGCCTTACGGGAGAACATGATCCTTGCCAGAATTTTGCCTGCAACTGAAATAAGTGAGACACCTCTCTTCACCTTTCTTTTTATACATGGTGATAATGGTGGCATCTTTCCAGTCTTGCGGGAAAGTGAGTTGTGAGTTGTCCAGATGGCAGAGATGAGCTGATGTAGCCGGCGAGTGAGGAGGTAACCTCCACACTTGAATACTTCAGCTGGGATGGAGTCAGAACCTGCACTTTTATTGTTTTTAAGGCAATTGATTGCTTTCCGGACTCCATGAAATTCAGGAGCTTCATCAAGTTGAGGGACAGAGGGGAAGCTGAGGAATTAATCTACTATGGTCGGGTCTGTGGGGTTGCTCTGGTTTAGTACAGTGCTGAAGTGCTCTGCCAAATGTTCTAGAAAGTGTTGTTATTACTTTATGAGGGTAGTGCCATCTGCAGATCTGACAGGTGCGATGTTTCTGCTCTCGGGCCCATAGATGTTTTTGAAGCCATGCGTGTTGTTGGCATCTGCAAGAGATTGAATTTATTTCCCTTTCTTGACCCACCAATCGTTCTCCATCTGCCATAGAACTCTTTGTGCTTCTGCTTTGATAGTGGACAAATTCTTCCAAAGGGCTGCTGATTGAGGGTTGGCCAGAGCAGCTGAGTGAATGCCAGGTGCGGTTGTGAATGCCAGGTGCGTTTTCGTCAAACCAGTCTTGGTGACGTTTTTTGGTGAATCCCATTGATTCTTCAGCAGCGCGGTAGATAGACGAACGCAGTGTGTTCCAGGTAGTGTTTGTGTCCTCAATGGAGGAGCTTTCCTGGATGCTGTACAGTTTGGCTGCAAGTCAGCTTCTAAGATGGTGAATGGGTTGGAAGGATTTAAGGGTACCGCAGTTCAACTTCTTGCTGGAAGCCTGTTTGTGGTGCTGCGGGCGAATTTCTAGTTTGACTTTTGATCAAATCAACCTGGGGTCCATCCAGATCTGGAACTCTCAATGGTCAGCTCGTCTGGTGATTATATAATCTAGCAGATGCCAGCGTTTGGATCTTGGATGCAGCCAGGAGGTCTTCAGTTTTTTTTTTTTGCTGAAAGATGGTATTGGTAACAAGAAGTTGGTGCTCTGAACAGAATGTTAATAGTCTGAGACCATTGTCATTCAGCTTGCCAATGCCATGTTTGCCAAGTACGCCTTCCCAGAGCCCGTAGCCAGATCCCACATGAGCATTGAAGTCTCCCAATAGCATAAGTTTGTCACTAGGTGGTGTCTTCTGGATAACGGAGTCCAGTGTGCTGTAGAAGCTGTCCTTCATGTCCTCACTAGCATCTAGGGTTGGTGCGTATGCGCTGATGAGAGTTGCATGTCGACCTTTCATGAGGAGAATCCGCCAGGTCATCAGCCTTTCGCTGATGCCTGTTGATGTTTCTGGGAGCTTTTTAAGCAGACTGGTCTTCACAGCGAAACCTACCCCATGGAGGCGGCGAGAGTCTGGGGGGAGCCCTTTCCAGAACTTCTGTTAGCGAGTCCTCGCCATGAAAGCTGTTTTCGATGAGTGCTGCTATCTCCACGTTGTATTTTCTCAGCTTGTGGGCAACCGTTGCTGTTCTCTTGCGGTGACGGGTGGATTCCTTGGATGGGTCCAAGTGGGTTTGCGCATTCCACTTTGCGATTATAAGGGGTATCTTCTTTTTGTTTGTGTTTCGACCGCAGAAAGGGATGACCAGACAGCCGCGGTAAGCTGTCCGGGTTGAGGCGGAACAGGCTATTTTTGGGCCACCTTTTCTAGGCCTTTCCTAGAGCTGGATGGACAGGCTTTGCGGGGCCCTGGCTGGATGTGGAGGCTTCGATCTACCTGGACAGATTCAGATTGCATCCATTGGACAAAGTTGCGAGGCCTAATTCCCTGGAATTGGTTGAAATTACATAGATTGGCGCGAGCGTGACATCACAACAAACTCCTGAAGGAAATGAAAAGTATTCACCTTGTTTGTACTTACCTAATTGAACACGAAGGCTTCTTAGTATTCTGAGACTTTTACAAAGTTTTCAATATGATGGAACATTTGTTTATGTTCCAAGCCTTACTGCAGATCTTTTTAGGTTTGGTAATAACTTTATTAATGTAATCAAATTACTGTACAGACATCTCACCTTTTCTCCTCCAAACATATTGCTGGGTATTGTGGCCAAACAGCTCAATTTTTGTTTCATCTGATCACAGAACTTTCCTCCAGAAGGTCTTATCTTTCTCCATGTGATGTCAGATGAAACAAAAATTTAGCTGTTTGGCCACAAAACCCAGCAATATGTTTGGAGGAGAAAGGGTGAGGTCTTTAATCCCATGAACACCATTCCTACCGTCAAGCATGGCGGTGGTAGTATTATGCTCTGGGCCTGTTTTGCTGCCAATGGAACTGGTGCTTTACAGAGAGTAATTGGGACAATGGAAAAGAAGGATTACCTCCAAATTCTTCAGGACAATCTAAAATCATCCTGTTGGGTGTTCCAACAGGACAATGACCCCAAAAACACGCCAAAAGTGGTAAAGGAATGGCTAAATCAGGCTAGAATTAAGGTTTTAGATTGGCCTTCCCAAAGTCCTGACTTAAACGTGTGGACAATGCTGCAGAAACAAGTCCATGTCATAAATCCAACAAATTTAGCTGAACTGCACCAACTTTGTCAAGAGGAGTGGTCAAAAATTCAACCAGAAGCTTGCCAGAAGCTTGTGGATGGCTACCAAAAGCGCCTTATTGCAGTGAAACTTGCAAAGGGACATGTACCCAAATATTAACATTGCTGTATGTATACTTTTGACCCAGCAGATTTGGTCACATTTTCAGTAGACCCATAATAAATTCATAAAAGAACCAAACGTCATTAATGTTTTTTTGTGACCAACAAGTATGTGCTCCAATCACTCTATCACAAGAAAACAAGAGTTGTAGAAATTATTGGAAACTTAAGACAGCCATAACATTATGTTCTTTACAAGTGTATATAAACTTTTGACCACAACTGTAATAGATAGATTTAACAAATAAAAAATGTAAATTATAAAAGTCTGTAAATTAGCCGTCAAACTATTAAGACAAAATCCCTATTTTATCCGGGCTTTCACCAAACCTTTAAGTAGATAGATAGATGAATAGATGGATAGTTGGTAGAGTGGCCGTGCCAGCAATCGGAGTGTTGCTGGTTACTGGGGTTCAATCCCCACCTTCTACCATCCTAGTCACGTCCGTTGTGTCCT